>NW_009607949.1:0-34753 GCF_000690535.1 Cariama cristata
CATTGTGATAACGATATTTTTCCAAAATAGCCAGAGGTGGCTGACTGTATTGTCAGAGTACTACAGGGACACAAATACATCTGATACTACTAAGATGCTTTCTATGTTGATGTGTGGTCCAATAGCTTATCTGTATCTTAGAGGACATATTTTTATTAGATTTTCTAAACCATTTTGCCTTTCAGGCTGACTTTGTATGCAAAGTTTCTTCCTTGTCTTCAAAGACTGAGCTGCAAACTCCTATGTAAATGCTGACAGAATGTGTGAATGGCATCAGAGCATTTGTATTCCATCTTCAACTCTTGCTTCTTTTAGAGCCCTGAGAGTAAAATCACATCAAGACATCAAAAAGGTTTGTTTTCTACTGTTTGAGAGCTAAGTTTACTAGATCATGTGTGCTATCCCTTCTTCGCCCACGTACCTCCCTGCTTCTTTTTTAGTTCAGCTTTTTGCTCTTTATACATCCTGCCTATAATTCTGTGCACTCTTTGCATGGTTTCTAGTACAACTGTGTCTCACACTGAGTTGTCTCTTAAATACTACTGTACTAAACACAATAAACAATAATTTGTTATGCTATTGTTATAGCAATGGGTGTTATCATCTGCCACTCTCCACAATGTACCATTTCTTACACCGGTGCAGGTCAAAAGAGTGGATGAATCATGCATTTTGTGTTTCCACAGAAGTGTTACCGGTGCAAAATAATTTGCTTAACTTAGACAGTGATCTTGAAAGGCTAGAGAAACAGAGTGACAGGAACTTCATGAAGTTCAGCAAAGAAAAGTCCAAAGTCCTGCACTTGGGGAGGAACACCCCCAGGCACCAGCATAGGCTTGGGGTTGACCAGCTAGAAAGCAGCTTGGCAGGGAAAGCAAAGCTAGTAGACAACAAGTTGACCATGAGCCAGCCATGCACCCTTGCAGCAAAGAAGACCAATGACATCCTGGGCTGCATTAGGCAGAGCTTTGCCAGCACATAGAGGTAGGTGATGCTTCCCCTCTGCTCAGCACTGATGAGGTACATCTGGAGTGCTGGGTCCAGTACAAGAGGCACACAGCCATGCTGGAGCAAGTCTAGTGCAGGGTCACAAAGGTGATTAAGGGACTGGAGCGCCTTTTAAGCAAGGAAAGGACAAGAGAGCTGGACCTGTTCAGCCTGGAGAGGAGAAGGCTCAGTGGGAATCTTATCCATATGTATAAATACTCAAATAGGGGCACTAAACAAGATATTGGACTCTGCTCAGTGGTGCCCACTGACAAGACAAGAGGCAATGGGCACAAACCAAAAAAGGTGAAATTCAGTCTGAACACAAAAAAGCACTTTTTACTATGAGGGTGGTCAAACACAGGAACAGGTTGCCCAGAGGGGTTGTGGAGTCTCCATCCTTGGAGATACTCAAAATCCAACTGGACAAGGTCCTGGGCAACCAGCTGTGGCTGACCCTGTTGTGAGCAGGTGGTTGGACTAGATGTCCTCCAGAGATGTTTTCTAGACTCAGCCCTTCTGTCATTCTGTGTGGATCCATAATTTCTCTTCTAATTAAGAAGGCCATAAGTTTGAAAGCAAAAGGTTCTTTGCATTTTTGCGGAAGGAGAAAGAAAGGAAGAGGAACATATGCTCTTCCTTCCCTCTTTTTTTTCAGGTTTTATTGTTCTCTAGGAATGACTGTCTAAGTGTCTTTCCTAAACAATACCTGGAAGTCTGGAATAAAATTGAAGTTTTAACAGCTGATGGAGGATGTGTAGATTGTACTGGTTATAAATTTTCTGACTCTGTGGTACAGTTAATGTTCTTGCGGTACAAAATCACAGCAAGACTTTTAGTCATCACTTTCAAAAGTGTCCTTCAAGTCAGATTGCTCTTCCTTTTCTTAAAAGAGTCATTTAATTCTTCTATGAATTTCCCTGTTGCCACATAAGCAGCACTGGAACAAAACGTTGCATAAGTTCTCTGTCTTTCAACTCAGCTTCAAAGAGCCACATCAAAATATGTTGCAAGAGAACAAACACCAACTGGATTTTCTTTCAGCATTCAACAGATACCACATTCTGCCAACTGCTCAGCAGAATATGGAGAAATGCTGCCAGATTCCTCCTTGACATACAGCAGAGCCCGTTAATACTGAGGTAGCTTTATGGGTATGTTGTAAAATATTTTGCGTGGTTTCTTTATATACACATCAAACCAAATGGTGCTGTAAAAGGCTGATATATCTGATACATAACATTTGAGGTAAATCATACTGTTGAAACACATCATTCAGTTGTCTGAGCTTTGTCTCTTAAAGCCATGTCACTTGGATGCTCCTACTTTCTCCCCATTCCCTTGAGTTCACTGCTGAGAACAGTCCTTCCACTGAGTCCCGTGGTAGGAAGCGGCACCTCAGCCAGGATGCAAACTTTTAAAACAATTCTGATTTGACTGACTTCAACCCAAGATGTGGAATAACTTCACAGTGGTGGGTTTAATCAAAATTAAGAGGAAGTACAGACTCTCTTCTGACTGTGTCTTTTACCTCTTCTTTTTAATCTACATCATATTAGCTGTGCTACCTGTTTTAGTCCAGGGGGTGGTAACCAGCTGAGATTTTTCTGATGTGGAGATCTTCTACAGTACCTGGGTGTTCAAATCCTTTGTGTTGTTGATTGTGATCTAACACCTTCTGCAAAATAGCATGCGAGAGACATGAGACCTTTGCACGCATTGAGATACCATGAGTGATAACTCCGTTCTCAACCATCTGCTAGGCCCTTTGTTTACTGTTGCTCTTTGTACTGAAGTTCAAATATTTTGGAAAGAATGGGGGGAAAATTGCACAAGAAGCACCCCAACTCAGTTTTAGTTTTTTTTATGAACAACATCTGCAGAATATGATAGGAAACAAAAACATCTGTTACCACTGGCTTTGCTGTATTGTGCCTTTCTAGTGACTCATACACAAACCTGAAACCAGGCTGTTTAGGGCGTTCTCTCCTTGTTTATTATATAAAAAGCTCTGAGTAAACTCAATAAACAAAGGTAACATACTTAGAGGTGGAGCAGGTATTAGTAGGCCCACAGAAAACCTGATTCAGCTTCACAAATTCTGGATCAAGAATCTTTTGGATGGAAATGAAGATTGAGGTCTTGGCTATCTAAAGAGAGAAAAATCCCCAAACATGTCTAATTTCTAGTGGTAACACCACTGCTCATGGCAAGATTTACTGTAAAGCAGAGGCAGACTTTTGTTTGTATCTATCAGTTTCGTCTGGTCTATGACATTCAATGCACTGGAAATGTGGGGGTTTTGCCTAGTAGACTAGTATGCATGGTTCTGCTGTCCTGGTCTGTGTTTCACCTGGATATCCAACAGATGCTGTGCAATGCCTGTGTGACCTGGTAAGTGGCTGTGGTGTCCCACTGCCTCTATGAATGCATTGAAGCCATGGTAAAATTAATTTTGAAAATTCACCCTTTAAGAATTTCAAGTGAAAAGCATTATTTATTGTTATCAATGACCAAACATAACTTTGAAATTTAGAACTCCTTGTGCACGCAAAATTGAAATTTTCCCCTCATCTTACTAGGGAGAGGGAGTGACCCTCCCCTCCCCCTCTCCCTACTTAACCTTGTAGCTCAGCAGTTGGAGTACTCACAGCATGTGTAGAAGTCGGGCTCTTACTGCTCTTCTTTTTAGTAAGAAGGACCTCCTATACTTGTTAAAAACTATGGCGTGGTTTTGTATGCTCTTCTAACCCTTCTTTTGAAGCTCAGCTCTTTCACAAAAATAAAACTCTTCCAGGCTGACTGACTCAGAGGGGTAAGAGGATATATGGCTCTGCAATCCAGAGACACAGATGCCCACCAAAAAGGGGGTTGATCCATTTTCCATGGACCTCATCACACTAAAGAGTCACTGGACAAAGCAGAGTTGTTTGTGCCAAGATACAGCATCGTAGGTAGTACATATCCCTCTATGTCTTACTATTGACGACTTTAAGATCTTCCCCAGTTAAGAGGTGTACTAAGGACGCTTTCTAAGGGAGTCAATACCTTGTGTGGTTACTCAAGCTTCTGCAAGTGTATTAGGGATACCTCATCCTTTAAAGGGATTGTGCTGAAACGTTTCTTTGTAATTACCTAGCAGTGCAGAGAGCTAATGTTAGGATACAGTTTGCTCTATCTCTTGGCCTTACAAGACCTGTGGCCTACAATTTATCAACCCATCTTGTTTTCTTGTTAAAAAGCTGAAACTGATTATGTTCTTCCCTTTAATAACCTTCCAAGAACACAGTGATAGAGGCTACTTTTTAACAGAAGTATTTTGCAGAGCAATACAGAGCAGGAAAACATTTACCAAAAAATGGTGATCCTTGGACATACTGATACAAGGAAAACAGAGAGGAATAAAAGCAAAATAGAGCCATAAGACAATATTTGTTCCTTTTCTATTCTGTATAATTATAATATTATATAATTCAGAAAGATAAAGATATTCTTTTGGTCCCTCTTCTGATAATATTTTCAGCCTACCTAGACATATATGGGGAGATTTTTTTTAATATGATGCATATTATTTTTTTCTCACGCTTATCCTCTAAGACTAGGAAACCAGAAGCTCCTGTCACAGAGCAGGTAGACATGAATCCTATCACTAATCCCAGGGATTTTGATTTGAGAAAGACATGATGTTATTTCACTAGGAAAGAAACACAGGCTTCTTTGCTGCAGCCCGTGATAGAGCATGCCCTGTGGGGTTGCAGGACATGGAGGGAAGCCGGGCTCTACCTCTGCCTGCTCCCCTGGCCTGGCCACAACCAGGTGGGTAGCAGAGAGGAAACCCAAACAGCTACATCTTCTAGTGTTTTAAGTCTGGGGCTTCTCTCCAAACTTGCCACATAGCAAACATGGATGCATGCAAGGACCACTTACTGCTCAGGGTGAGCGTGCACCTGCTATTTCCCACAAAGCCTTGTGCCAGCAAGGAACTGAGCAGTAGCAAGCCCTACAGGTGACCCTAATCCAGGGTCACAATCGTAAGGGTTATGAGAAATCCGCAGGAAAGAATGCGTTATTCTTGCATTTCTTCTCTTATTGCATAATAGCTCTCTTTTGGCCATTAGATTAGTCCTTGAAAGATGTCTGCTTAGATACTCAGTACCAAAAGGTCAATTAGAGTCATGTTTTCTTTCCCCACAGAAAATCCTGACTGTTTACCTTTGGTATTTTGACAAGTTTAGACCTACATGGCTTTTCAAAAGAAAAAGATTGTATCTAGTCCAGTCTGCCAAGCATTTAGTGAGTATGACTCTCCGTTTTCATCTTTGCAGCTCACATCATTTTTAGGAAAAAGGAAAAGCAAAATAAACTATGTTTTGCATGGTAGGGTTTAGTGACTGTAAAAATGTAAGCCACCAAAAAAGCAAGGATGGATTTGAAGACTTTTATGAGTACACTGTAAGAAAAATTTAGGTTCTTTGCAAAAGAAGCAACCATTTTCTGCTCAAAATTATGCATTTGATAATCATACAAAACGTATTTCCAAATAAATTGAAAAGCACTAATGTAATAAAAAAAAAACAAACAAATAAAACAAAGGGAAAGCAGAAGGTGCAAGACTGGCTTCAGTAAGTCCTGTTACTTGTTTTTAAAAAAACATGTGATTTCATCTGATTCTTCCTCTCACTGAAAATCAGACATCAAAAGCAAAGCAAATGGTACAGATGTTCAATCTATCGCTGTAAATTGGCTCAGCGCTGGTATAGCTAGCACATAAATTGCATGAGGAATAAATATACAGTCTGTTTGTTCTACTGTTGAGAAAATACAGTTCAATTAGATTGGACTACCATATGATACACAGTTTCTCCCTTTCTGTGGGATATAATTAGGAACAAGATGTAGCGTCTGAGGGACTCATGCCTTTGAAGAACATGACAACTTTTGAATAAATAGGAAGGAAGATGTGAAAGTTACCGTGTACCCTTCTTCTCACTGTGGGGAGTTGAACAGCCTTTTCCTGTCTGGAAGTTTAATTTGCTCATTTGTAGGTAGGTTTGCATGAATCACTGCAAGCCTGCTCTGAGAGATGGGCTACACAGCTTTGTGAACATCTGTGAAATGGAAAAGGTGAAGAGGAGAGGACAGGAGAGGACAGGACAGGAGAGGAGAGGACAGGACAGGACAAGACAGGACAAGACAGTGGACAGGAGAAAAAGTGATGACAAAATGATGGAAAGATGGGCGATTAGGGAAGCCTCACGTTACTCTCTTTCCAACTTGTCACTGTTTGTGACAGTGGTCGAGAGCAGCAAGCCAGCCTGCTGTTCTATCAGTAAACTATGTGGAGCAAAGCCTCTTGAATTTTGCTGCAAACCTGCCCAACACTCTCCTGTAAAATGAGCATTAGGCCAATAGGCAAAGATGGATAGGAAATCTTCATTTTTATAATGTAAAGAAAGTGCCTCTTATTTGAACAGCAAGGTAATACGCAGCATTTTGTCACCGTCTTAGAAGATTAAGAGTTTTGTTGGAGGAAGCAGTCCCTCCTGAATGGCTTGGGACTAAAATGATACCCATGCAAGTGTATAATCTGCATAAGCTGAAGGTATTATTTCAGTCAATACATCATAAAGGAGAAATCAATCCTGATATGAAATGGGGTGATTGATTATACAGTATAACTGAAAGGAACCTGTGTTCTCAAACTTACCTGGTTTGCTAATATTCCACTCTGAAGTGCTGGATCCATCCAAATCCTCTTAGATTGTATTTTCATAAAGACTTTTTGTTCCACCCTTCAGACACATATTATCTGCACCCAGCTTTTCATACTCTGTCTGATCTTCTCCTTGATCTTTCAATGAGCAGTGGTTCAGCCCGAAGCCACAGTGTGCCCAGGAGTGCTGGCTCCCAGCCCTTCATGCCAGGAGCTGGGGCAGGAGATGCCATGGACACCGGGTATTCTTCTGGGGAAGCATTGCCTGGTGTGGCCGAGGGCTACCAGGGTCTACGTCTCATCAGAGACAGGCTACAGCAGGTGCCAGGCGGGCAGAGCTCAGAGCTGTGCTTGGGTTTCACCAGCACCCCCAACACCCACAAGCAATGGGTGTTGCTAATCTGGTATGTCTCTTATTGGACTATGTCTGAGAGAAATTGTCTCCTTCATCACTCTGTAGACATTTTGTGAGATTTCCCCAGGAATGGAAGTTTTTTTGGGGAAAAAATGCTTTGTTTTGAATTTAATAATTCCCTATGTTTTATTTTCTTCATAAGGAGATGTTTTTAAAATACATATTTGAGATATGTGGGTGTTTTATTTGTTTTATTTCTAGTCTTTTATATACATTGTGGATATGGTTGTATACATACACAAAAAGAACCTTTATGTCTATAAAATATAATATAAGATATTATCATTTGCACCAAAAACTTAAATGATTATAAGATTTCAGTTCAGGAACACTGCTTAAACAGCACACTTCAACATGATTTTCTTCTTTTTTTTTTTCCCCACAGTAAAATTTAAGGAAAATACACTAAAATATTTTGAATTCAGACACAGAGTGGTTTAATTAAGGTATCTAGTTAGCTCTGTAGACAACCATATGTATGCGTGGTTCTAACATGAAGTAACTAAGCAGTACATTCTGAGATTTACTTCCCACTTTATTGTTTGAATCATTACTGGAACAGGGTCTTGTTTGTTGTAAATCACTGTAACTTCTTTGATTCTCGTGCAATAATGCCAATTTATATCAGATGAGAAGAGCTGAGCTGAGCTAGATTCTGCTCATCAAATTATATGCAGCTTGCATTAGTTTAAAATCCACTGAATTCTTACGGTGGTATTGAAACTTTGCATGGTTACCTTTATAAAAATTTTCCAGAAATACGGAGTGTGCAAAAGGCCCCCCAAAATTTACATACATCTGTTTTAGATAGGAAAAGGCAGAAATGTTTTCAGGATTATGGGAAATCCTTTGTTAGTATGTTAATCTTGTTAGTGAACAATCAAATCTGAGGTAATGTCAAGAAAAACTTGGGGAATGTGCCTGAACTATCCTTCCAGCTAAGTTTCCCAGTTATTGGCCAGAAAATTTCTGGATTTTTCCATGTGCAGCAAACTGGGACACCTAGAAACAGATTTTGAGACCTAATGATTCATATTACTGTTTACTATTCCCAAAGAGACCCGGAGTTGAATATTTTTAAGCACTGAATTAAAAACAATTTACTAATCACTGTGATTTTCTGATACGTGCAATTTCCAGGCTACACTATAAATTAGTCAATGAAAGTATGCAATTGTCAAAGTTTAGCCAACTGATAAAGTCATTTAATGACTGACTGATATCTAGGTAAATAATGGGACCTAATTCAACATATAATCACAGCATATCTACAATACCTTACCCATATCATAGGTGTTTTTAGCACTTAAACTTTTTTGCAAAATTTGCTTTCAAATAGCATATAACTGAAGTGATACAGGGAAACTTGGAATAGTCAAGATTTTTTTTTTTTTTTGAGGTCTAATTGCAAGGTATATTGCATTTTAAATTTAAATTTAAACATATTTTAAAAGCTAGTGTGTTTAGAAAAATTTAGAATATAGTTTGAGGATGAGAGGCTGGTATATGCAATATGAATAAGAAGTCCTAATTTGGGTCCATAGCTGTTGATCACACTAAAAACCAGTTTGAAATAAATGCAACTCAGTTAAATATAAAAATGAACCTCAGCTTTCTAGAAGTTACTTAGTTGTGCAAAGACCATAAGATACCAAGGACCCGACCTCAGAGGAGACTCACAAAGCCCCGCTCTTCTGAAGGAAGCTGCCTACACAGCACTATTTGCAGGATAAAATGTGACTCAGTACTGTACATCCTCATTCTTAGAGTGTTCTTAGACATGGGACTTCTTCTTTCTCTTTATAAAACCTCTGATGCGTGCCATGCAGCACAAAATTTCACAGTGGGAGAAGCAGCTTACAAAAGCAAGGGCTTTTAGTCTAAAGAGGGCTTGCAAAGTGGTGTCCTAGCCCTGTGAAAATGAGCAGTACATGGTCTGGTCTTTGTGAGACAAAGAGCATTAGCAGAAAAATCCTTCTTTTCTCTCTCCGTTTGGGAAGAATAACAGTGTAGTTTGCACTCCTTTACATATTCCATAAGCACAAGGACTGAGCCTTGCCTCTACAAATCTGTATTATGGAGGAGACCTTCTGCTCTCTCCTGTCCATAGCAGGAAAATGGGACTCAGTTTAGTCTTAGAGATAAGCGACAATTAGAATAACAAATCCTAACTCTGAGCCTGCCCAAGTAACCACAAATGCTGGGAAAGTATAAATCTGAAACCAGATAACACAGATTAGTGTCTTTCTTGATATAAATCTCCTCGTGACAACCTTTTCTCCCCTAAACTCATCAGGATCTTTTATGTAATTTCTTAACACCTTCTGCTTTATGCAGGTTTTATAACATGACATACATGTCATCATTCATTAAAATCTGGAAACCAGCAAAGGAAGCTATAGTGTTGGATGTTGGCATCAGGCGGGCAATCTGAGCTGCTTTGGGGTCGTTATTTTCAGCTGCTCCTGAAAAAGTGAAGATTTTTTCCTGAGGCCCCTGTTTGTCACTGTT
Organism: Cariama cristata; assembly: GCF_000690535.1. NCBI lineage: Eukaryota > Metazoa > Chordata > Aves > Cariamiformes > Cariamidae > Cariama > Cariama cristata. Next base: position 9,627 of record NW_009607949.1, read on the forward strand.
CTCATCTTCTTGCTGGCTTTGAGCCTCAATGATGCACTCTGGCTCTTCATATTCTAGCTTGGTTTGCACCACTGCATGATCAGTTTCGTCTATCCATTCCTAGGAAAATGAAAATGTTGATGTTGGCAGGGACTAAGACATCAATCAAAAGAAACCTGGCTCTACAGACACTGATTTTCCTTTAGTAATGGCATCTTTCCAGGGTAAGCCACAATGGAGAAGATGAAAAGGAAGCAATATAGACAAGCAGGACATAAGATAGCAGGACGGAAGAAAGGCAGAATGGCAGGAAAGCAGACAGGATTCCACAAATGCATACAAACTCCCACTTATTATTGACAAAACATTAAATACATCTTCATATTTAATCAGAGCCTTTAGAAAACCTTGAATGTGTAAAATACCTGGTGTTCCTTCTTTGATAGACTCATGCATTTTTTGACCCAAGCCCTGAATTAATCTAAATTAAAACTGAGTTTACATGGAGATTTAGGTAACAGTAGTTCTGTAATAAAGCTTCAGTATTAATTTGCATTTATATCTTTCTTCTTCAGTTTCAGTTTCAAGCTATCTTATACATAGAAAGTTTTCATTTTGTCATTGAAACATTATTACTGCTCTTTGATATTGTCATTGGGTTTGAAAATGTAAATATTTGACCTGTCTCCACTCAGAGGCAACTTAGTCATAATTAAGAGAAAGACAGCCCAATTAGTACAGAAAAATACATTTCATATGTTATGTCATGAACTCAAGAAGCAGTAAGAAAGCAAAAGCGAAAACTGGTTTATTCATTTGACAGCCGTTTTGTGTCTAAAGGGTTAGCAACCATAAGAGAGGATGCTTCCTACTGCGACCGATGCCTCCAAAGGCATGAGTGCCATCACTGCCTCGGCACTAAGTCGCACAGCAATTCGCAAACATTAGGGGCATGATCAGGTTGAAGTTAGCTCCCTGAGCTGCCGTATGCAGGAATGGATGCAAACACTACAATGGCATCTCACTGGATATCATGCCTCTGGACACCTTTAAGTTCTTCTCCAGTAATTTCTCTGTCTCTTTCTATAACAAGGGTCTTTTCACAGTGCCAAAGCAGCACTGCACTGGTTGTATGAGCTCTGGTATTTGCTCTGTGGATCCTCCTGGGGATGCTGTATGAGGGGAAGGGCTTTTCTCTTGGGTCAGAGAATCCTTGTGGTAATGTCTGTGCAGAGCAAATATCAGTAGCTACTTTCAAATTATTCTCAACACTGCAGAGTTTACAGCTTTGCTGGGAAGGCAACGTTTACCTGGAAGTTTCCATTATGATCATTGAAGAGATCAGTAAATATGTATTTTGGATCTGGTATAGCAGGCATGACAGACTTCTGAAGCCTGCAAAGAGGGCAAGAAAAATACAAATCAATGTTTTGTTATAGTGTAGCCGTTCATAGAGAAATCTACTTCAGCATAATTCTGTAGCCACAAATATATTTTACATGGCAGGACTCTATGCTTGATTTCTTTTAAATGTGTTCTAAAGTCAAAAAGTAGTTATAACAGTATGATAATGCCATCAGGCTAAGAGTAATTTTTCTGCTGGATTTTCAACCAACCCCATCCTAGGGAGATCTGGTCTCTATACAAACTTCCAACTAGTCAGCAAGTGCCGTTCTGCTCCCTGCGGTAGTCAGAGCTTTACATTCCCTGGTCACGTTTCCCTGGGCAGGGAAGATGGTGCAGCAACGAGCTGTATTGACTGACTCAGTGAACACAAATCTAAACTTGAAACATAGAAGTATAGGAGAAAAAAACTCAACTTGTGATCTAAAAAGGTTATCAGAGTCTCATATACTTTCAACCCTGAAAATACTGCATTTTTGCCTTTTTTTTTTTTTCCACCCAAAAAGCCAAAATTTGAGGCCTTTGCAGGTTTTGTTTGTTGTTTGTTGGTTTGGTTTTTGTTTTTTTTTTTTTAATTGTAGATTCTAAACATGAACAGAGTCATTCAACTGGAAATCCAAATATCAATATAGTCTTACTAAAGTTGAATGCATTCAAGCTTACTTCAGCCTACTGCAAACAGACATTGAGTCTGATGAAAATTGCACAGAAGAATGTAAGTTTGGAAGAATTAACCACATTAATTGGCTTCTCAGGATTTAACTAGATTTCTAAAAAAGAGAAGAAATTAAATGGAAGAGGCATAATTTTATGCTGAAACATTGTCTTTTAGTAGAATTTTTCTGGTTTTGAAAATTAAAGGTCTTGATGTTTGGAAGGCCAGGATGCATTATTCCTCAAACAGTAATTAAGCTACTGACTTCTATATCTTCATGATGACTTCATTTATCAGATAAGAATTTTGAGTGCTGAGACTTGATCCTGAATGATAGCTCTATAGTAACCAATAAAATTATATTTACCTCTGCCATTTACACAGAAGAATCAAGAGGATAAGCATCATTAGAAGTACTGCCAGCAAACAACTTAAAACAATTACTGTGTTTGACTGAGATTTTATATCATCGTCACATGAATCTAGGAATAATGACAAAAAAAGTGTGTGAAAAAATTATTTTTTACTTTAACAGTAAATATTCCTAATCACGATTGAACATTGACTTTTCTTAAAAAAAAACCAAAATAAAACAAACCAGAAGTTTTTAAGAAAAAATAAGACTCGTTCAGTTGTTCAATTGAAACTGAAAAGGAAAGTCATCCTTCCCCAAACCTTGCAACAAAAGAAAATTGTTCCTTTATTTATCTAATCGACCTGGTACAGGACAAAGGAGCGGGCTTACAAGGCAAAGAATAGAGGTGTTATGAATGGATTGAGTATTTCTTCTTATCTTCATCACATTACATAGACAGTGACACAACAACTTTGTGCTAAGGTCTGTATTACATACACCTACCTACAATCTCCAAAGCTACAAGCACGATTTCACATGTAGCCTAAATGTCTTATTTCCCAAGATAAAACATACAAACAACCAACATCTCCCCAACTCCCCCATCCCAGTAAACAAAAATCTGGTAAACTACAGGTACTGATACTGAGAAAGTAACTAGTGGCAGGATATCATCTCACACAGGTATATGTAACTAGTGCATTTGTGCACTTTTCAGAATTCTCAGTGTTTTTCCTGTAGCTTTTGTAATGTCACCTCAAATACTGACCTTCTGCTCTTCACATAAATACTATAAAAACTAAATGTTTATTCATACAGGAGCAACTGTCCAGCCTGTTCCACTTGCCTGCTTTGTTCAGCTTGCCAGAAAGGCACAAGTTGTGATCCCCAAGTATGGTATTCGGGGTCTACGAAATTTCTTGAGCACATCTTTGTTCATGGCTTCCTCTGGTGTTAGATTTGGAGTCAGTAATAATTTATAAAAGTCTTGAAGTGAAGTCCTTGCCCCAGTGAACGGGCTGTGCCGATGTCACTTCTGATCCAGAGGCATCCAGAACCATTAGTCCGTCTCCTCTGTGCATTCCTTTCTTGCAGTTGCCTCTGGTCAATGGTCCAGGTAGGGCAATTGTGTGCTCACCTCTCAGAGGTGCAAAGGGTGACATTGTATGGAGTTTTCTTAAGGTCATTTGCCAGCAACACCTGAGGACATGCTTGCAGGCTCACAATTTGCATGGTGGACGAGGCTTCTCTGGAGGTCAGCACTGTGACTACTACTAGTCCACAGGCTACACATACCTATGCTCCAGGATTTCATCCTAGCTTTGTGTATACAGATTTTCTTCAGGTGAGCTAGTAGTCCATTGCATTTTAGAGAACTCAGATCCGGGTACACTGGACATCTAGGTGTCTCATAGTTCTGATAAAGCCTAGTGGGTGGCATTTTGTGATTAGCTGATGTGATACAAATGTATTGGGATGGTGTACAGTCTTTTCTTTACTGTAGCCAATCTGGTTTTGGTTTTGATAATCAGTAGAAATACTGTTTCCATCAAAGATCTAATCAAAGTCAATCACACTCAGTTACATATGTCTGTCTGGTGGGAAAGCAGTGCTGATACTGGCTTTGCTTCCATTTCATCTCTTTTCCCCCATACTCCCTGTTTTGATAAATCCAGCACATATGAGCATCAGACTGCAATGACCTCTGGCCTGTAGTTCAATTGGATGTACTTTCAGAACAAACTACATTCAAAAATGGAGCATCAAGGATTTTCTTAGGATTCAGGTTTGATGTCCACATTTCATGTGTGGACACCCCATCCCCCCATCCCGCCCACACAAAGCCCTTGCATCACATCATTGACATTGGTGAACCCTAGACGCTATTGTAACACAAATAATAAGGACACTCTTAACTTTGCTGGTTAGGGCACAAATTGATAGTGTTATGGGCCATCAGGAACAAAGTGGACAGGAGCTAAACATGGGCAATTAGACATCCGCATGAACTTTCTTTGATAAAAGAAGATGGAGCACAACAGTGTAACATTCATTTGCTGCATGTTCCCAGTCTCTTTTGCAGTCACCCTTTCCCCGTTTGTACTTAGATAATATAAGAACATAGCACAGCTGTTACCTAATAATGTGCCATTCATCCAAAATGTTTCTGCTTCCCAGTCACTGCTGTAATTAACTACGTTGCAGTAGGGTACTAGCCTCTTCAGTCTGACCCGGAAAGAATAGCATTTCCTTGGATCAAAGCCTTGCTCTCCAACACTGCAACACTTAGAAGTTCTGGACTAAGAAGGAAGGCGTATCATCGTTAATTCTGTTTTTCAAGACAGTGCTTCAGAATGCTACATTCAGTCATGGTCACAACTAACACAAGGTACAGGCCAACCCAAAACCTCAAAACTGAATTTTAACTTCTCTACGTTTCGAGGAATTCTGTTTCTTGACTGACTTTTCACTATTCGTATCCATTCTTCATTGTCTGGTACTGAGTTAAAGGTCATAACAATCATTACATAATGCACAATGTTACAGTTGCATATTTACAATATGCAAAGACACTTCAATTCAAGAAATATTTACAAGTTATATTTGTGTCTGGAGAGGTTTAAGTCAATGAAATAATATTTAGAAATATTTAATAGCTAATTTTAAAATAAATAAAAATCCTATGTCATCTCTTTTCTTTCATCTTATTTCTTTTTTTTTTTTCTCCCTTTTTCTCTCCTTTTCTCTACTCTGCTTTCTGCTTGTATTTTCTAAAACTCCTCTATTCTGAATGTATAACCTTTCCCTTAGATCAGCCTAAGGTCTTTGGGTGGCAACTAGATATAACTCAAAAAGTAAATGATTTCTGGCATGGAAGGGATCCAGGATCCTAAAAACCTAACTGATTTCTGCTACCAACTGTATTTGAAAATATAAGGGGGGAGAATCATTTGAAAACAATCCTATTTACATTCTGTGGAGATGCTACTTCCAGCTCCTTCCAACATTGATTAAAAATGTCATGTTCAACTCACTTGCCACTCTTTGTCAAACTTGCTTTTGTATTGAAGCTCGAGTCTCAAGCATCTCGCAACTCTCTGTGGTTTATTACAGCTTACAGTAACAGTGTCCTCTTTCCAGAAGAAGGTCACATTTTCTGGTCGATTGGGCTTTACTAAGAAGAAGAGAAACAAATTATGCTATAGCCTCTTAAAAAGAAATAGTTTGCAGTTAAATTATTGTTATTCCTTCCTTGTCTCAATGTTTTTCTGAGTAGTAAGTGAAGAAGGTGGACTTTCTTCTTGGAGGATGCACTTTGGTAGCTGACCTCCCTATTAAACATCAAAATGAAGCTCGACACCATGACAATGCTCATTGTTTGAGGTGCCACATTCAAAGGTAGATACTATCTCATGCCAGGAACATATTGCAAGTACTTAAGGAAGGACTGTAGTCTCCTCATACTCCCCGCAATCAAGAGAAAGAAAGAGGCTTCTTCATTGGAAAAGGACAATACCATAAAATGTACAAGACACACTTGTGGAGTTACTGAAGGCTATGTGGGGTATGGTGGGGCATCTGCAAGAAGCACTGAGTGCCTACCTGTGCACCACAGAATCTGCTCCTCACTGTTGTCATGTGGTCTGAAGAGCATGAAATGGTTTGATCTATGTAGGTGGTTAATCTTCAGTAGTGGGAAATAAAGGGGTGAGAAGAGTCACCTGCTTTCTCAACCCTTCTAGTTGCATTTTATATTATGAAAATTCTGCCTTCCGAATTTAAAGACTTAAGTCTGATCTTTCATATTTGTGCTTTGTTACATAACCCTTTTGAAATTCTTTTTACTATGAGTGGGTGTTTAATAACAAAAATTTAAGGATCAGGCAGCAACTTCTCATACTTTACCAGATATTGGTAAAATTATGAGATATAGAAGTACACTCAAAGTTAGATAGAAAAGTATTCTCAAAGTTAGATGCCTTGACAGGTTTTTGTTTAACCCCTTTTGCTAAAACATTATTAATAAATGCTAATAATTTATTTGGAATATATGTATTTTTTTCAGATAATTCAGTGTTGTATATTTTCTGCATGATTTTTATGAAAAAAAAATCCCTCCACTTTAAATGGTGCAAATATGTGAAATTTCAGAAGATTTTGATGAACTGATCTCACACTAGATGTGAAATATGTATTTGAGAGCAGGAAGAATTTAATAAAAACACAATCATTTTCTCTCTACTAGTAGGAGGATGTCTATTTTACTCTGTCAGATCGTACCAGAGCCACTCAACTAATTTCTATTGACATCTGGTGATGGTTTTATGACAGCCTCTTTGATAAGAAGTAGTTTGCTGCCTCAAATCCACTGGAAGATGGCAAAAGAATGGAAGGTTGAAAATACGAGAAAGATCACAGAGCCAGCGCTAAGACAAGAAACAATCAACTTTTATTCATTTTCCTGATATGAATACTGAGCAGGCCTGTACTAGACTAAGCATACCCATATATTTTAGTGTTTTCATTCTGATTTTGAAACTGTGGTTTGGGACAAATCTGACTGTCCCATGTAATCTCACTTAGCTGTAGCTGCACGCAGGCCTGTGTAACTACTGATGACGGCAAGGGATGAAAATCAACATGAAATAATTACAGTTTGGTTTTGGCACACACAGTAATAACATTTTGTACACCAATATAACTGATTTCTTCTCAAACTAAGGACAGCTAGACAATCAGTGAAGACATTAGGACTACCAAAGTAGTTGTGATTTTACATACTTACTATAAAAATCAGATTTTAGTCTTTTAGAAAAAAGCTCTTCACTTCCGTTGCTGTTCCTGATAGAGAAGGCAAGGGTGGGTCCTTCTGTCTTAAAAAGACAGCCAGAATTATAATCGTGATCTAATAAATAGGTGGGACATGTCTTCCAAACTTTGTGCTTGCCTTCATCAAATCTATAAATGAAATAATATTGGTGAACAGAACATTTTTACCAGTTAACACAAGTTAATTCCTTTTTATTACTGTTCGTTCCTTTTTTATTTTTTTCCTTTTTCTTTTGATTTTTTCAAATGCTCCTACCAAGGGAAGTCTATGTACAAAATTTCTTGAAGTGGCAAATTTCATAGTGAGGGAATTCATTACCCAAACCTCACTGACTTTCCAGCCCTGGGTTTTGATGCGGTCTGAAATTATCAAGTTTCCTTCAGGTTGTTGTTGCTGCTATTTTCTAATAAGAGAATGACTTACTCAAACAGATGTTTTCACGAACCTGTTTCCAAGATTGTACTGCTAAAAGTTCTTTCACATATACCACCCAGAAAGAAAAGGGAAGATTGAACACTATGACTGTCTTTAACCAAAACATCAGATTTCTGTTAGTCATTAATGATATCAGTTAATAAGGAAAATACAGACACATATGTGGAAAAAACACTAAGAAGAGAAGAATAGGCATTGTCAACACTCACGTATAAGAAAAAGACACATTCTCGCCAGGAAATAGTTCTCTTGCTGCCCATGTGATCTGCATCTTCTCATTATTGAAATTGATTATTGTGGTGCTGATGGCATCTTTCCAACCTGCCCAGGACATTGACAGAAAATATGACTTCATCAGTGAGTATGAAAAACATCCCTTGGTATTGGTAGGTTATCAGTATTTCAAAGATATACATGTCCAAAGATATGTATGCAATAGACTTAGGTTGTCATAAAATAAGAAGACGTAAGAATACCTAAAATGCAAGTAAACAAAGTAAAATAACCTAGAGAGGTTGAAATTAGAATTTCAAAATAGCAAAATGAAAGCATTCATAGCAATACCAGAGAGAACCCCATGGTCCCTGGGCCAAAAGGTATAGACTGATTCATGCGTATGCAATGCATAGGGCCTATACCTTGAGGTCAACTTTCCCCCGTAATATCTGCTAAGGTTTTCCTGCTAAGGGAAATTATTTGGGAACTAATGCTGCATGGAACCTATGTGTAAATTGCCAAAAGTTTACTGTAAGAAACAAGGGACTAACACCACAGGTCAAGACCAGGTCAAGACCCATAGGAACCCAGAGCTGATCAGCACGAGTAGGTGTACTGCATATTTGATCTCTGTGTTTGTGGCTAATTCCACCTTACAGACAAGCAAGATCATTTAATGTCCTCTGACTGCACACAGATATTATTTCTTCTCCCAACCTTCTCATTGTTATACCTCTTGCTGGGGACACAGGAATGTTAATTCTGTGTCCATCAGGATTTCACAATTGGACACTGAAGATAAATCTGAGGTTGAAAAATGAAGAAATTAAGATGGCAGAAGGATTAGAAATCATTTTTGTATCAAGGAGAATGATGATTACTTATTTTTCATTCTGTAAGATGTGGAATTATATCTACTTGAATGAACAAAGAGGAAGAAAATGTATCTTGCATATCAGCAAGAAACCACTTGAGGGTAAAATTTGCAGACTGCTGTCTCCAGACATGAAGTGTCCATCACTAAGGACTTTTGCTGGAATATTCCTGTCTAGCAGGAGGACAGAGGATTTTAACTTCAGTTGCTGTGTACATTTTATGCCAGTCTGGACTTTTGAAGAGGTTTAAAGTGGAAAAATTTTACAACATTTTTAATAAGCTTTTTATCACTCACAGTGATCCTGAATGTTCATGAGAATCAGGCCTAACTATCTTCATGGTTGCTATCTTTTGCTCCATAATCAACACCAATAATGTGAGAAAGACGTGTGAGTTCAAGCAACCATTTTGCCTATTTTTATGTCTATATCTCTATGTCTAGGCATTTCATAACTTCTGCAATTAGAGTTAGTCACAGCATTTTTGTATAGGTGTAATTGAGTTGTAACATGTTTTGTCAAAATCATTCAAGAGACAGTTACGACAGAAATCCAGGGACATTGAGTAGATGTAGCTGTAGGTCCCTGCTACGTGATTCATGGAGCTCTGGTAAGAAGATTCTGCTCTTATTCAAGAGAAGGACTTGAAACTAACTCCTTCATCTCCTAGCTAATGCTTGTAGGCTTGTTCTGTATTGTTTTCTCAAACTGAAAATCTCATGTGTTTTTCTTAAGAATACAGACCTCAATACTGTTACACACTGAAGTAAAAACAGAACTTCAAAACCTCAAAAGCTACCATAAAATGGAATTCATCCAGCCAGTTCTACCTCTGTTACAAAAGACTACCCAACCCTTGTTTCCTAACTCCTCAAACCTTTTATAAGACCCCCCAGCAGGTCTGAAAGATGATCTTGTCTTTAACTAAAGCCACTAAGAAGTATGATGGCAAAGTGCCTAACAGTGGATTTGTCTGCAATTACACTAACAACACATTTTAATTTTTATGGACTAAATTCTAGCATGGTTGTGCTGTGCAGTACGTAGTGTTATGCTTAGTGTAACTGAAATCTATGACTACTTGGACTTAGATTTTCTATAAAGACAGTTAAAGGTATATTTAATGCATATTTGAGTATATAATTACATGTTCTTCATCTGTAAACAAAATTAACATTATGAAAAACAATATGAATGTTAGTGAATGGACAATACTGTACTATCCTGAAGTCATTTTTATGAATATAGAACGAATTCTTTCTGTTCCCTGTAGAAGTAACAAAGTATGTACTTTCCACTTCTTGATAAGTTAGTCTGATTGCAGATATTTTCATTTTGAGAAAGAACAGCTAATGTCCTTGCTTCGATTATGAAAATAAAACCAGGAAGGGTACTTGCTTTCTTAATCACATATTTCCAAGGAAAATTAATTTCAAAATTATTTTAGGATGTTGTTTCTATGCGCACAGTAGTTTGGCACAATGACAGATGGCAAAATGCTGTTTGTGGGGCATGTTTTCGAGTCAAATTTTAAGTCAAACATGAATAAAATTCTTCAGTTTAATCTCAGAAGGTTGCTTAACAGCTCTGAGGAGACCTATTCACACATGTCTTCCTACGCTTGACAAAAAGATTTCAAATAGGCTATGTGCTAAGCAGAGAGGCATGCAGACTTGCCAGTAGGATGTAACAAGGAGTGGGTATCTGAGAGTCCTATCTTGGGCATAGCCAAATAATCCAGCCTGTGACAGGACCCTTGCCAGACAAAGGGTGCCAGCTCAAAGCCCTTGGACTTGGGCACCTGGACAGTTCCACTGAAAACCACAGCAGTGATTTTTCCATTATTTGGAAGGTGGGCTCAATACCCAGCGTTTATCCCATTGCTTTCCCACTGTGAGGTTGCAGCAGTTGGCCCGGGATATGAAAGGTCTGTTGGCATTGATTTCTAGTGTTGAGCAAATGGTGCGGGTTGGGTTTATACACGAGACTGGTCTCAGATTACCCACTGCTGTAGAGCTGCTAGTATCTGAAGACTGAAGGGAACTGTAAAGCGAAGAGGTAACTTTACTGGTAAAAAGTAGGTGCTTGCAGATGTCAAATGATTGGCAAAGGTTTTGGGGGATCTTGTAGAATTTGCTATGAAAAATGGCTTTGATTGCTCTGAGGTGTCCAGTTAATTTGGTCGCAAGGGATGTACATGTACAGAGAAAAGGGAGGAAGAGGAAAAAGGGACTTTATAACCTAAATAAGCAACACTATTAAAAGAAGAGAAGAAAGAAATGGAAAACTTGTTTTAAATATCTCCAAGAGGAAAATACTGTACTGCTATCAGTTTTATCCCTCCAAGTTCAGAGTAATAAAATAATATTGTACCACTTAGCCTTTCTGAATGAATTTTCTCTTACTGGGCAGTATAAATAACTTTTTTTTTAAACTATGTTTATAATGAAATTGGTAGGATTAACACAGATAGCACTGATTCATTAATTGTGAGAGAAAGCATACAGAATTTGCTCGTGCAAATTTTTTGTATACACCTGAGAAAAACTATAGTGCCAATATTTAGATTGAATTTGCTTCTCAAATAGGTGGTGTGTGTCTGGGAAACTCCGTGAACCTGTGACTGCGTATTCTACAACTCTGACACTGCGAGCAGAAAAATAAAAGTAAGGATTTTAGTACACTGATAATCCACCCTTCCCTCTTCATACAGGCCAACTCTTGAAATCCTTTTTCAAGGTGCCACATTTTCCCTTGATTCCAAAGTAAAAAGGACACCAGCACCAAACCCCTGAATCCAACAAGGTTCCTTTAATGGGGTGTTCGATCTCTTCATACTCGCAGTGGATTAGTCAAGGTGTGGTTGGCTCTAGAGATAGGTAATAAGGAAACCAGAGGGACCACATGGGATTTCCACACACTAAGGAGTGGACACTAAGTAAAACCTGAGGATCTGATCTGACTGGCCTGTTGGAAGGCAACAAAAGTCACCAATTCATTCTGAACCTTGAACAACACTCATCATTCTCTATTTTTCAGTCGTATTATGATAGATCTATACTACTTATTAGAGGCTGCAATTCAGAGATGCACACCACATCTTGGTTTAGCAATGCAGATTTTTTTGGCTGACAGAGAATAATATCAGTTTGGCTCCAGTCCTGCAATGATTTATTGATGGGTTTAACTGCACACTCTCAGTAATCTACCTGACTTCAGCAGGATTACTGAGAGCGCATCAACTCCACAATTCATATAAATCTTTCTAGGACTGGAATCTTCTTCTGCAAAAAACCTACATATTATGAATTGAAACTCTGGGATTTTAACGTTCAAATGTAAACTCCAGCAACTGCAGTTATTTATGTACTAAAATGGAAGATAATACTTCAACAATAAGTAGAATCATTTAATAGAAATGGAACAGAAATTATAATAAACTATCTGGTGATAAATACATATTCTTTCTTCTGCTCTGTTTTTTTCAGAATTTCATAAAAAATCAGTCTTAACGTAATTAACTAACTATGTAGGACAGAAATTTTGTTATTAAAGACTGTGTTTCTAGAGCTCCAGTCAGGGCAATTTTTTACCATGCTTTCTAATTTCATGAGTTTTGTAGCCTTTTTGAATGTAGTATGAGTTGTATTTTGTGTAAATGTTCAGTAAATATTTGTGTGCGTCTTTTCAAATTATAGCATGCATACGTTGCATAATTCACATTTCAACATGAAAAGATGCATAGCCTAAGTGAGGGTTTTAAACTTTGTATTAAATTGACCTCAAATCCTCTGAGGCTATGAACAGTTTATCTGAAATATGGTATTTCATATTTCCTTCTGATGACCTTTCCTCTGCCTTTAACTGAAAAGGTTTTGAGGTTTTGGGGTTTTTTTGGAAGCATCTATACACTTCTACTTCTGCAGGCAGAATCGTTCATATCATTTGTTAATGGAAAGAGATAAAGAGAATAGAGGGGACCATTTTTCTCCTTTTCTTTATGATGGAATTTTTACAAATCCACCTGTAACACCATGGATCGTTCTCAGCTATTTTTCCAGCTCTTCCACAGTAATGGTAATTATTTAAAGTACTCTCCTATTCATGATCCTAGAGACACACAATAAACCAAAATAACACATTTATCATTATTCTTTGTATTATGACAATGGGTAGATGGAAAGGCCAAAAATATTATGAATAGGCAGTCCCTGGGCTAAAGAGAGGTGGCAACAACTTTCTGTCTGAGGATGGCCTGCTGGTCTATCTAGGTATGCAGTGTGCTGCAGTGCACATAGCAGTGCACTGGAGGATGAGCTTCGGAGAGAATTATCCAAGTCTACACCAGATGGGGACTGGTGGGACTCCAGACAAGACTTTAACCTCACAGTCGCTGCTGGGCACCTAGCTCTTCTCAGGACAGAGAAGCATGGAAAATACCACTACGGTGTGTGGAGAATGTACTTTTACAGGGGGAAAAAAAGAAATTTCCTTGAGCAATAAATTATGCAGACACAACCATGAGCAAGAATATGAGCAAGTACATTCCACCTCCAAGCCAATTTTCAAAGTTTATTACTGAGAAAAAATACTGTCGAAGGGGAACATTGTGAAAAAGCTGAATGTCATGGAACAGATGAAAAAAGAGAAAAAGGAGAGGCAGAATGTCAATCTGCAAAGATAACAGAATGGAACATGCATGTACTGGAACAGCTGCAACCTCATTGAAGCATAACAAAGAAGAAAAACCACTTTTGATTTCCTTACACCGATGAAAGCTGATAACGTAACCACATGTTGAACTTCCACATATTGCAGCACACTGTACAGAAACTACTGGAGAGCAAGACCCAGATCTGAGCCTACAGTCTTCAGTTACCCTTAATACTACTGATCTATGAGAACAGTTTCATTTCATTAATAGGAACACATGTAGGCGAAAGTGCAACTCCTTGCACACAAGACTGCTGAATTGAATGCACAGGACAGAGACTGAATATAAAGCCTCTTCTCAAGAAGAAGTACAAGACAGCGAGAGAGTTTTTTGTAGACGTTTTTAGGCAAGGTATAATCCTGATAACATAATTCTTATAACCCTTTAAAATGAGTGTTTATTTTCAGAAGGTTGCCAACCACTGCTAAGCATCATGACACTTTGCATGAAATAAGTACCACAACTGTAATTTTAAACTTTTGTTCCACAAAGGCATTCCGTCAGTACAGCATGGCTATAGGTGGTTGCCATCTCAGGACAGGGAATAGTCAGGTCCCCTCACTGAAGAGCCAGGAGCAATTAACACTGGAGAAGCAGGTCGTGCTGCATTGCCGAAAATGGCACCTACCGTACATACAGCAGAACGGAGAGTTGATGTATAGGCTGATAAGACAAGAGCATAACTTTAAAGTATTTCTTTCTCCTTGTAAAATGAATGACAGAGAACTTGTGATAAATTAACAAGAGTGAAGATGAGATTATCGGTCTATGTGTTGGGCTTTATGCTTGATTTCTGTAATAATCTATTTATCTGGCAAGCTGTAAGTAATGGCATTACAGACAAACACATGAAATAGAGATGTTCTTATATATAAGTAGCCATATAACCAGCCTTTAATGTCTTTATTAATTTTGCTGTTTAATAGTATTTTTACCTTGATGCTTTCTCAGGCACAAGATATTGCTGGATATTTTCCCATCGTGTTCATTCTTCCAGAATACTAAGTGCTGAAGTCTTACCTGGAATCTGTTTTATCCATCTTTGTTCAATGTGAAGGCTAATCTTTTTTGGATGCAGTCTACTCTGTTATAACCTATGCCTTAGACAGTAAGTAGTCCTGCTTAAAGAACAGACACCAGCTTAGCGAGTTCTGCCTTAATTTTTAATTAGAAAACTTTCATAAAAATCTGTTATTGTCATCATCATTATTCACTTTTTTTAAGAATCCGCTTTGATCTCTGCTGGGTATCAATTTCTGTTTGGTTGATTCACCAGAAAAAGTACAGAGTATTGTAACACATGAGGTAAAGTACGCACAGAAATATTACTAACTAACATATCAATTTCTTAAATAAATATCTAGGGATTTGAACTTACCAGGAGATTGTGACTGAGAAGCTAGCAGGTTGCCCAGTGTGAAGATCACTGAACATGCTTGAAAGATGAGTCTCATGGTTGGAATGACACAACAGACTGTGAAGAGATGAGTAATCGTAATCTCTGGACTTTACTATTTGATTACTTTATACCAGAGGCTGGAGGGAACTGGAGGAAATGACTACAGGAAATAAAAAATAGACATATCTCTAGCTATAAACAAATCAGAAGTGCAGGACTTGGGAACGCACACCTTCTTCATACTGTGTTAAAAAAAGTAAAATTAATTTCTCAGAATATGAATATCTCTCTTGACAGCACTTTGCTTTCCCTTTTCACAGATGTATCAGTCAGAGTTGACCATAGCCCTAATCCAAACGAGGACCAGGTAGCTGTGCATAGCTGTGACCACATCATACCGTGGAGGAAGACACTGACCTCAAAGTGGCCAGTGATCTGAGAGTGGGAGTGGTACAAAGAGCCTGCCACCCCACTTACAAACCAGGAGATGTTCCTACCAGCAGATGTTTATCCTGCCGCTCCACATGCCTGGTGCACTTCAGCTGGCTTGAGACACTTCTGTCCCCAAATCAGAGGCAAAAGTTGTTGGCCTTTTTGTGACAGAGAGAGCTGAGCTGCTAGGGACAGGGAGGCTATTACAGAAGAGGTAGCACTAGTATGAATTTCCTCCTGTGTTACCTAACATTACATATATATATACACGATAGCTATACCTTATATATCCATATACCTCAAATTATACATAGAAAGTGAGAAATAGAACAGTGTTTTGCCTGAGATGAAACATATTTTAGAAACTGCAGAACTTAAATTCTTTTAATAATCACAATTATGATGTCTAAAGAGGCCTATTATCTGTAGGTCTGCAGTAAACTGGGCTTAGACTACTTCCACATAGTAGTGCAGCAAGTAGGATTGGTGAAGCAGGAGGGTGAAGTAGTTGGTGCTGAGGACTCAAGAGCCACACGGGGCATGGGGACAGCAGAGAAGTCTTCCCTAGGCTAGCACCAGTCCAGCTCCACGGGCTGAATGCCATTTAGCAGTCAGAGTCTGCTAGATGCCCTCCTGGAGCGTGTCTTCTGGGCTAGGCTCACCCAGGAGGAACCCAGTACCCCACTGTGGGAACAAAAGCATGAGGACGATTGGGAGATTCACTTGCATCAGAAAAAGTACAGGAACCTTCTTACGCAGAGGCATGCTTGGGCAGATGAATGACTCGGTCATGCTGCATGCAAAGTGGTTCGGGCACACACCCCACACTGCCTGGAGACCTCGTACCCTAGTCTACTTTTTGCCTCCAGTTTCTTGAGTAAGGAGAGTAGAAGTTTGTCTGCCACTCATGGTACCAGGTAGGGAGCTGGATCACGGCTGGGAATACACTCAGAAGTGCTGCCATGATTTCTGTTTAGGCTTATTTTCACTCCTCTCAGAGCCTACCCCAACAAGTTCATTGTCCTTTTTAACCCAACAGTACTGTTTGTCAGATGAGACCCTTATCAGCTTTGTCACATCATCAAAGTCTCCAGCCAGGTGATGTGATACTAGTTTTCATCTGGCTATTCACTTTTCTTGCGTTGGCTGCTTTCACTGGCTTATCCATTGCATGTCCCAGGAAGATCCATTCAAATCTCAGTGACCCTTGGAAACCCCAGCACAATTGTCTGACACACATACAGTACTCTCTTAACCCTCTAGTCTCTGCTTTGATCAGCTTCCTCCAGGGAGGCATTAATTCCTGGAACTGAAATAGCAAGCCACACAGAACTGAAATACTAAACTAGGTTGTAGGTGATAGTAAATGGAAAGCTGAAATCGCTCATGGTTTTCACAGTCAGCATTGCAGAAGCCAGTGAGATAAACAAACGAAGGCAGAGATCCAAAATTCTCTTGTTGTCCAGGACATGGCAACTCCCACATGTGCCCACTCGAGTTGAAAATGCATTTTCCTAGCAGAACACGTGTCATGAGTGGGATGGAGCTGAATTTGTCCCTGTCTGCTTTTCATACAGGTAAAACACACGGGACTGCAGACCTAAGATAGTTCATTCTCTGGTGGAAAGGGGTGTGGGGAGACAACATACAAAGAAAAGGCATCCAAAATACCTTCTGGCTTATAATTATTCTGATTTTGAGACACTGCATCTAAAGCAAGGTCTAATTGTCAAGTGACAGCACTGCATTTTCACTGATCATTTTCTCCTACGAGGTATTTTCGTACATCAAGTAATTGTCCCTCCCGCCAGTCTCTATATCCTTTTATGATACTGAGGGCCTCTTGAAGTTAAACAGAATTACTTCTTTTACTACTTTTGAAACCAAACCTAGGATTGAGGTCCTGGGGAATTAAAAACAATAACTACTCAGTCAAATAAACTGCTTGCATAAAGCTTATGCACTGTCAAGATATTTTTGCTGCTGCTGAGAGAAACATTAGTTTTGGCACTTGAGGGACATAGGGCCTGGGCATCTCCCACCTCCCCCCATGCAGGCAGACACTGGCCCAACCACCTGCCTCATGTTCTGCATTCTGGAATCCAGCTCTGATTACCTGGTTTGAGTTTTTTCAAATATGGATGATCCCAGTTCATGAACTGAAAAGCCATCTATGAGCCATGGGATCTGTTCTCCTCCAGGTCTTTTTCTGCTGGCCTGCAGGAGTGTAACCGATTAACTTGCTGACATCCTCTGGGTCATCGCTCCCACGAGGACAAGGACAGAGTATTGTCACAGTGTGCCCAGTCTTCAGGGCTCACACACAGTCCAGCGTTGGTATGTTTGGCCTCAGAAAACAAGAGCCATCCTAATATTACAACTTCACGCAGGAACAAGGAAAGCAAAGAGTGAGGGTGAGTTGAAAATTAGCAGCCAGGGCTTGTGATTTTGACAGTCAGTAGAGAAAACTCCTAACAAGGTACCTAGAGGAGGAGGAGGATGCAAGTAGAGCAAGTAAATCAAAAGAAGCCCTTTTGACTTCATTTTGCACTTTGGATCAAACCTCAGAAAGAGCACTTGGCCCTCTGCCAACTCCTCCACCCATGACAGCAGCTCTCAGAGGTGGCTTCACTTGACAACTGCAACCTCCAGCACCCTTACTGACTTTCATCAGCTTCCTTCCTCTCTTTTTATTTCCCTTCCTACAATTTCATCAGCAGTATAAAACGGGTCTTTGATCATCACATAGTTCAGCAAAGCAAATTGTCTCAGTTTATTTTTTCCTTCACTTAGAACCTGAACAATCAATACCCTGTAACTTCCATTTAACTTACTCATGGCCTTGGTAACGGACTCCACACAAAGCCATGCAAAATAGCAGAGATTATCTCTTTTTTGCAGTGATGATTCCTTGTAGTTGTCAGCATTAACAGGAAGTGATTTCAGTGTGCTTCGGGTGGGTGGGATAAAGGGAACAATGACCCATTCATAGAAAATAGTGAGTCCCATCACTCCGTGACAAACTAGCTTAGTCAACTTGAGTCAGTGCAGCTTCTCGTTCTGTCAGGAGAACCCGATTCCCTTTTGTAATATGCTGCGAAGTGCATGTGTAAAGACCTTACTGTACTTTTTGGGCCCATCTTCTACTCATGGTCAAAGCTTAGAGGATTAATCCTCAAGGATCCCTGGCATTCTTAAAATTCATGTTATCCTACAATCACTTCAAAAACTGTCACTTGTCAGTCTTTCCTTGTACCACCATGGCTTGACCTGACTTGATGAATGACAGGAAAGCAATGGAAGGAAAACAACAAGGAAAGATGGCAGGAGGTCTGCATGAATGAGCAAGGAGCTCCTATCTGAAATTAGACATGAAAAGGAAGTGTACAAGAGGTCGAAGCAGGAGCAGATGACCTAGCAGTATAAAACTGCTTTTTGATCTTGCAGGGACAAGGTTAGAAAAGTCAAGACCAGCCTGGAGTTAGGTCTGTTAAGGGATGAGAAGGGCAACAAGAAAGGATCTATAAGTACCTAAACAGTAAAAGGAAGCCTAAGGACAACATAGGCCTGCTGCTGAATGAGGCAGGGGACTTGGTAACAAATGACACAGAAAATGCTGAGATACTCAACACCTTCTTTACTTCAGTCTTTACTAGCAAGATCAGCCTTCAGAAATCCCAGGTCCCTGAGCCCAGATGGAAAGTCTGGAGCAAAGGAAATTTACCCTTGGCAAAGAAGGACCAGGCTAGTGAGCACTTTAACAAACTGGACATACATAAATCTATTGGGCTTCACAGGATGCATCCACGAGTGCTGACGGAGCTGGCAGATGGAAGAGATTCCTGAGAACTTGAAGAAAGCAAACATCACTCCTATCTTCAAAAAGAGAAAGAAGGAGGATCAGGGAACTACAGTGTTATCAGCCTCTCCTCAATCCCTGGGAAGGTGATGGAGCAACTAAACCTGGAAGCCATTTCCAAGGACATGAAATCATGTTCAGCCAACCTAATAGCGTTATGCAATAAGGTGACTACCTTGGTGGATGGGGGAAAGCAGTGAAAACTGTTTACTTTGACTTTAGTAAGGCCTTTGACATTGTCTCTCATAACATCCTCATAGAAAAATTGACAAAGTATAGGTTAGATAAGAGTTGAGGTGGATTGAAAATTGGCTGAAGTACCAGGCCCATAGTATTGTGATTCATGGCATGAAGTCCATTTGAAGGCCAGCTACTGGTGGTGTACCCCAGGGGTCAATACTGTGGCCAACACAGATTAACATGTTCATTAATGACTTGGATGCTGGGACAAAGTGCACTGTCAACAAATCTGCAGATGATAAAAAACTGGGAGGAGTGGTTGATACACCAGATGGTTGTGCAGGCAATTAGAGGGACATCAACAGGCTGGAGAGTTAAGCAGAGAGGAACCTCATGAAACTCAGAAAGAGGAAATGCAAAGTCCTGTAACTGTGGAGATATAACACCGGGCTCCAGTACATGCTGAGGGATGACCATCTGGAAAGCAGCTCTGCAGAAAAGGACCTTGGTGTCTCAAGGTGCAACAAGATGAACATAAGCCCGCAACACACTGTAGCGGCAAGGAAGGTCAACAGCCTCCTGGGCTGCATTAGGTAAAGTGATGCCAGCAAGTCAAAGGAGGTGAGTGTTCCTCTCTACTCAGACCTGGTGAGACACACCTGGTGTGCTGAGTCCTGTGCTGGGCTTCCCAGCACAAGAAAGAGATAGAGCAAGTCCTGTAAAGGGACACAAAGATAACTAAGAGACCAGAGCATCTTTCATACAAGGAGAAGCTGACAGCCTGGAGAGGGCTCAGCAGGGGATCTTATACATGTGTATAAATAGCTGAAGGGAGTGAAGACAATGGAGCCAGACTGTGATGCCCACTGACAGGACAAGAGGCAGTGGGCAGAAATTAAAAAAGATGAAATTCAATCTGAACAGAAAAAAGCAATTTTTACTGTGAGGGTGGCTGAGCACTGGTTGCCCAGGGATATTGCCAAGTCTCCATCTGTGGAGATATTCAAAACCCAACCTTACACAGTCCTGGGCAACTGGTTCTATTTGACCCTGCTTGAGCAACAGACTTGGAGTAAATGATTTTGAAAGGTGTCTTCCATCCTCAACCATTCTGTGATCTTGTGAAAACATAGGAAATATCACACCACTTAGCATTTACACATCTTAAGTATTGGAGTTCTGGTACCCCCCTATCCCCCATTTCCCAAGGATGTGATAGAGTTAGAAAAGAGAGAGAAGAGCTGCAAAGTCAACCAGAGACAGGCAGCAATACTTGTAAGAGGAAAAAATGGAGAGAACAGTGCTTCACAACTTGGAGAAAAGATGTGTGAGTGGAGAATTGATAAAGGTCTAGAAGATCATGAATAATGAGATGGTTACTAAGGAGTGATTGTTTGCCTTTTTTCACAACACGGGACTCCTGACTTCATAAATGAAGTTGTGAGACAGCAGAATTAGAACAAACATCAAATAACACTATTTCTGAAAATATGTCTTCAAACAATGGAGTGTGCTTCATAGTCAGCAAGTTGCAGCTTGGTAATTGATACTATATTTTTGCTAGGTCCAGGAATGCTGACATGGCCAACACCAGTAAGTATGAAATAGGAGGTTGTAGACAGCAGATGAAAGAAGAAAGAGAGAGAAATATCACTTGTCTGTTCACCAGAAATAGAACCTGACTTGATCAGAGGAGGCATGCTCCGGAACCCGAAATTTTAATCCATATGGGTAAGAAAGAGGAACAAATTGCACAAAGTGAGACCTAGTCATAGATTTTAATAACAGATTATGATCAAGAGATTTTACTTCTTATGTATGAAAAAACAGTCCATTTTATCCCATAAATCCTGGACTGGCAATGTGGGCTTATTCAGTGTTTAAAACTCAACAAACATTCATATATTTCTTTCTCTGGATGGATCTGCAACAGTGTGACAGGAACAAACAGCTACATCCAAGCAATATGTATGGAGAATCAAATTAAAATCCGACCATCTTAAATTGGCAGGCTGATCTCTCTGTTGCAGGAATTTGCCCCGAAGTACGAAAGCAGAGGTTGTTCCAGATGAATGATTAACTTGTGTGTGTGTATGTAAGAACATCGCCTTTCTAGCTTTAAAATGCAAGTAAGCTTAATTACAGATCCCATACATGATTGCACTACAGTTTTATCACTAAAAAGGACTGAAAGTTTCCTGCTGCTTTGCACTTGTCTGCGTGATAACATTACAATCTGCCCAACAGTACTTGTTTTCTGAACTTACTGGAAACTTTGAGCTTTCATTCATCCTCAGGCATTGCTTGTTAGCTAGTAGTAGCCACAATAAGCAAGTATTCAAAACAGTGAACTCACCAAAAATACTGCAGAGAGCAGTGTGTAAAAGCCCAGTCTGCAGTCATTTGTACCAGTGCCATTCTCATTCAGCACTGTTCTGTATCTGCCTGCTACTTAACTGTCACCAGTGACAATACTCATGCCAAGGGAAGAGTACCATTAAATCAGATTCCATATGTACTGCATCAGTAGGTAAAGCTGTCCCACACAAAATTATTTCAGAAGGTCATTACTAGAGCTGCAAGGTGAAGGATCCCAAAGTAAGAATAGAGAGTGATGTACAAGTTAAACCCTTTATTCAATGCACACTGCATACAACGTAACCACAGAAAGATGAGTCCAGATAGCAGAAAGAAGCTGTTTTTCGAATGGATCACACCTGGATCATGAAGGAGTCTTTTATGTGTAGGATCCCACTTGATGTGCTAAAGAATATGGAAGCTATACGTTGAATGAATCTGGGTGGTACAGAAATAAAGAAGAGGGTGTCCTGACAAGGACAGTCACGTGCTGTCCAGGGCGTTTGTCTACACATTGGAAGTTCTTCACTTTGATAAAGTCTGTTACTAACACTAACATATGAATTACTAACATTCCCATATGAATTTCAAGTCCTTACCTAAAAGAATAAGCATACCTGGCCATTGCAAAAAAAAATTATCAGCAGAAATACTTCAATGTCAGCAAATAAAAAAAACTTAGTCATTTAAAAAATAGAACAGAATAGAATAGAATAGAATATTTCAGTTGGAAGGGACCTGCAATGACAATCTAGTCCAACTGCCTGACCACTTCAGGGCTGACCAAAAGTTAAAGCGTGTTGTTAAGGACCTTGTCCAAACTCCTCTTAAACACTGACAGTCTTGGGGCATTGACCACCTCTATAGGAAGGCTGTTCCAGTGTTTGACCACCTGCTTGGCAAAGAAATGTTTCACAATGTCAAGATCAAATCTCCAAAGGAAAAAAAAAAAAAAGAAAGAAATATTTTGGCTGAAGTTAAGCATCTTCTAAAAAAAGTCAGACACAAGCAAGCACCCTACATAACATAAAAATTAAGAATGTTCAAGTTATAAAGTACTGAAACATTATAACAAAAAAAACACTTTCAATGGGTAGTATACAACAATTTGCGTATTAGAAGGGTTATCTGTTTCATCTAGAAAAAATCTGTTTATTATTCCAGTCAATAGTGCATGTTTAATTTTTTAGCATATAGCTTTGTTAAATTTAATCTTTGCCATGTAGATCCTTAAAAACACTTGTAATGAGTACTGCATTTTTGGTTTTAGTATTACGCTTTTATTTTCTAGGGAAGAGAATAATAGAATTTTAAATTCAGGAATGCACCTGAAGCCGTTCTCTTTTTGGGACATCCTCAATTTTTGGAGTATTTTGCATCAAATGGAAACCTGACAGTCACTTACACTTTTATTCTTTTTCTCTTTTCCCATATACTTATTCTAACAACCTTCAACTGCAAGTAAAAATATTGCCCTAGTCCTCACCTAAACTGAAAAGGTGGCAAAGCAAATTTTACTATATGGTCTATACAACAATCTATAGTAGATGGAGGAGTAGTTGTGTATAAGTGCATTTGTGATCTTCTTCTGATTATATAATCCTTAAGATTGCATAAGATTAAGATCCTTAAGATTCTAATAATATACATTAATAATAATAATTAATAAGATTATGTAATTAAGAAAGTACAGCATTACAGTCCTGTAATGCTAGGAAAGATTAAAGCCAAAAAATAATTTCTGTGTCTTTCAGTTACTCTTCTTTGAAGAAATCTGCTTCTTCCATCTCCCATCATTGAATATTTTGACCTATTTTTGAAATTTCCAGTCCTCTGGCACATTCCTTTGCAAAATACCCAATACAGCCTCCCTTGCTCTGTCCTGCTTAAAGGCAGAGCTCCTGTCATCCTGGAACAATCTTGCGTTGCAGGCATGGGGCTTTATTCCTGTTTCCTAAAATGGTAAAGAAGTTGAGAGGAACGCAACCTGAACTGATGGTGAACACACATTTATGGGACAAAGGTCTGACTTATTAAAGAATACATAAGCAACAATAGGTAGAAAATTATGAGAAGAGGAAACCTAAATATTCATTTGCAACCTGGAAGAAAACATACTTTACTAAAGTGAGTATATCCTTCTTTCTACATACTTTCCCACATCTGGAGAAAAAAAACAGAGGAGAAAATAAGCATCCTCAAACTAGCCACTGGTGTTTCCATTGCTAAAAAGAAAGAGCAAGTAATGGAGCCAATAGAAAACCAGTAATCTCTCCTTCTCTCACCGAAAAGCTATTTCATGCAGTGTGTCTCATTTTTCCCTGAGTCCTCACCTGCTGTGTACAGTGGGCAGGAGACAACGCCAGGAATACATCAGGACATTATTTCATCTTTCAGAGTTTGAACTACCTTGGAATACATCCAACAAAATATGCAAGGCAAAGTGGTGAAACACCTCTTAGAAACTGCAGGATGAATGGAGAAGACCTGGGCATTAAATAATCATTTTAAGACTGGATTGTAGCCTCTCCCATAAGTTACTCACTGGCTGGGTCTGCACTACCAAAATCCTGGCCTGCCTTTCAAGTCATGAGAAAAATAGCATTGTTTCTGAAAATAAACTTTTATGTCCCACAACCAGGAAACTGTGCATTGACCTATTTATTTCAGAGATTCATAACTATCACCGTTACCATTTCAGCTTCTGGAGCCCATAATGTCATTCAGTTCTCATTCAACGAACTCGTGTGAAACTTAACTTCAATGGAAGTTACGATGTTAGCAATGGTAAGGGAGGGAAAGACTAAAATTTGGTCTTGATTTGCTTCTGGTTTTGCAGAGAATAGATGCTTATCCTCAAAGGTGCTGTGTGAGGGATGAGTCTGCTAGGAAAGCAGATTGACAGCCAAGAGGGTTTTGCCTGCAATATGCAGATCATCGCTAGGGCACAAAGAAGATGGACGTGAGAACGGGATCGGGCAGGTGTTGATTTTATGCTGGTGTTCTCTTAAGGTGTTGCAGGCTCCTGTGCATACTGGTGAGTCCCAAATGTTTAGGAAACTCCATAAAATGCACCCTGGAATTTCCAGCCAGGTTCCCTCCCCCCTCCTCCCTCCTGCTGCAGACACTGATGGGGAAGAGATAAGGATTCCGTTTAAGAGCTCTTCCGGAGAAGCATCTGCACATGCAATTGTATAGGAGATACTGAAACTAAGATAAGAACATTGAGAATGATTTTTTCCATACTACTTTCAACTTCTTGTGAATGCAGTTGTTTTCATGCGTTGTGACAAAATGCAGTTGTTGGATTTTTCTGCTGCTGAGTGGCAAATTTGACATTCTGAGTCAAAATAGAGTGATGAAATAGATCTGTTTTGTTGTTTACAGTTGTTTGGTCTTTTCATCAGAAAAGGCCAAGTGACAGACCATTCCTGC
>NW_009607950.1:0-4115 GCF_000690535.1 Cariama cristata
AGAAGATATCCCTTTTACTCCCACCAATTAAAGACTTTTTGTATGAGGATGATGGATCTGGAGATCATTATCTTTCTGCAGTATGATGATACAAGGCTTTTTCAAGGAAAAGCCTCCAAAGAATGAGTCCCAGGAGTATCGTGAGTCAGGAGTTCAGACTCTGGGCCTGGTGGCCGCAGCAAGGAGGATGGGTCACGCTCTGGTTCAGCAATTCTTGGTGGCCAGGGAGGATGGTAACAAGTTGTCTTTGGTGGCATATGTGACTGTGACTGGTAGATGCTGATAACAGTCCCAGAGGATTGAGGGAGGTTTCCCCTTAGCCAGCAGATCATCTTTCTTCTGTCTGTGGGTTGATGCATTTTATTGCCTTTCCTTTTATCTTTTAATGCTTCTTTTGAGATATTCCTGTCTTACTTGTATAGCAGGGAGAAAAATACAACAGAGTTTGGTGAGAATGGACGATATGCATGTTATAGTTCGAAGGATGAGCCAGCGTTGCAGACCAGATTCAGGTTCAAAGGCAAATTAGGGGTAGGAAAGAGCTCCCTATTTAGGAAAATGCCGTTTATCCTTGCCACTCCAAGGCAAGGCTAGGAGACCCTGACTTGGATCAGTTTTCCCAGCACATGTACCTTGACATATCCTGCACGGGTCCAGCTGCACACTGATTGAAAGACCTGGGGGCAATTCTTTCAAATTTGGGGTTAGAGAGTTTGGATGTTTTTTCAGAGATAAACATAAAAAATAAAAAGTTGAATTTAAAAAATCTTACTTGAAATGCTTCTTTTGATCCAAAATTACTTATCTTTTTTGTGGTTATAGGGTCACATTTTAACCTTTATTTTAAATTTCTTTCCTATTTTAAACAAAAATGTGACTTCGAGGCAAAATGTGCAAGAAAATGTTTTTATTTGAAATTTGCGCTCACTCAGAAAATTGTGATGGTAAAAACATTATACCTGTACTTAATCCCCTCCCCCTAAATGTTACCTAAATCAAATCCAAATTAATCATTAATTTGAGATTTCTGAAACTCCATTTTTTTTCAGCAAAATTCTGTATATTCTTCAATACTCTATACTGTTCTTTAGATAATTCATGAGGCACCGATATGTAACTGTAGAAAAGCAGACTGGTCTCCACCCTGTTTCATCCTTGTTACAGGAAGAAATATTTGTGTAGGCATTTGTGGGAATGTAGCTGGGAAACTTCTCTTCCAGTTTCTTTCCCAAGTGATCTTGCCACAGGTTTCTCTTTATGGAGTGGTGAAAATAGGTTTTGTATGTGCAGCTTTAAAATAACAAAACAAAAAATTTGTTCCATGATTTGATGAATTGATTCATAATCAGTATAATGTGCAATTGAAAATGAATTATGCTGATCAATCTTACAAGTTCATACAGCTGCCTCACTGAAAGCTCTAGTCTTCATGTTTTGTTTTCTTCTGTTATAACCTAAACCAAACAGATTCTCAAAAGATGAAAAATCTCCAGTGCCTTTTTGGTGCTGTTCTAGTTACAAAAATGAATTGCATACTAATTTTACTGTGGGCTCTTGGACCTTCACTTGGCCAACTTTGGTATCACATCCCCAACTCTAACGTGTGAATAGATATTTTGAAGTTAATGGTAAGGAGTTTTTTTGAGTTGTTCATTGTTGACCTACCTCTGCTCCTTTACTAATTTCAGCTAAAGCAAAGTGAAATTACGCTAAGTGTTTCTGGAATCAAATAGATAGCTTGAGATAGTAATGTTTTCATAAAATTGCACTTATTTACAAAAAAAAAAATAAATTCCTTACCTGCAAATTCTGCTGAATATGTGCTTTTTTGACTCCCCTGAACAGAAGGATGAATAGTAACTTCAGGATTTCACCCTGTGTATTTTTTTTCTTTGATCTTACAGTATTACTTTCTGGTGAAATTTATCCTTTATTCTTTTGACTTCCTTTGGTAAATGAATATATGTGAAACTTTCAAAAATTGCTTCAGTAGAACTAGTAGAAAGGGAATCACACAAAACTATTCTTTCCCCCAAACAACAGTCCCATTGAAACAGATAATTATTTTCATGTTTGTGGGCATCCCCTAAGTTAAGAACTTTCTGAACTCCCACGGTTCTAGACTGTCTTGGTTTCTGACCTCCCAAGTAAAAAATCTAGTGGAAATGCAATGTCAAAACACTTCTCCTTGATCTTTCTGAAAAGGCCCTTTCTTGTCATATTTTCAAGTTCCTCAGCTGCAAATCTATTAATTACACAACAGATAATTAGGTCCATAGAAAAACCACAAAAAATCCCAAACTTTGAAATCTCCTCAAAAAAGCAACAGAGGCTAGATTTCTTTGTAAATTAGCTAATATTAGCAAAGGATTATATGATAGAATAATCAAACATATTATTCTTTATTATCTGGAAAGAAAAAAAAATTATAAATATTATCTCCTGGGCACTATCATGGTGACAGAAAGATTTCCCTTCTTTTAGTGTTTTGTTTGTTTTTCTTCTAAAATTGTAAAGACAGATTTTAAAAATTCCCTGAATGACTGAAAATACCACGGAAAAGACTCTGGCTCTGTCTTGCCTGCAACCTGCCCTCAGATATTTGTACATATTGATGAGATCTGCCCTGACCTTTCTCCTCTCTGGGCTAAACAGTCTCAGCTCTGCCAATCTTTTCTCACATGACAGATACTCCAGTCCCTTAATCATCTTTGTGGCCCTTTGCTGGACTCTCTCCAGTCTGTCCATGTCTCTCCTGCACTGGGGAACCCACAACTAGACCCAGCACTCCAAGTGTGGCGTCCCCAGTGCTGAGTAGAGGGGCAGGATCACCTCCCTCCACCTGCTGGCAATACTTTGTGTAATGCATCTGCTTTACTGCAAGGGCACATTGCTGGCTCATGTTCAACTTGGTGTCCACCAAGACCCCCAGGTCATTTTCTGCCAAGCTGCTTTCCAACTGAGTGGCCTCCAGCACATAGTGATGCATGGGGTTGTTCCTCCACAGGAGCAGGACTTTGCACTTCTTGTTGAACTTCATGAGGTTCCTGTCAGCCCATTTCTCCAGATGTTGAGGTCATCTTGCTTTGCATGGGTAATACGATCATTTTGCTCCTTCTGTGAAAAGGTATTTCCTCCCCTAGTGTAATATAAATTGTGAGATCATTTTTGCTTCTCTTGAAGCCTGTCTCCAAATCAGAGTACACTTGTACACTTCTGCAGTCAGGATCAGGCTCTTAGTCTGTAACCAGGTGCTCTTTTTCATGTGTCAGTTGTGGGTATTTAAAGTAAAAAGTAAGCCTTGGGTTGATTTCCTGCTAATTCCAGGATATTTTGTATATTTATTGAAATGATGTGTATATAACAGTTTGCTAAGGCAAATTGGCATAATTGTGTTATGTCTAATGTCTTTCTGTTTAATACATTCAATCTCATTAAATGTAAAACTCCATAAGAACAAGCAATAATGATTTTAAAGAATCTTTTCTGGATAAATATTGTGCTGATGCCTAAATGAATGTATTCTAGATTACCATAAAGTCATGTGTGTTGGAACAAAGATAAACCCTATTTCTGTTTTAAAATGGGATTAGTTTATCAGTGTTATGTGATAACTATTATAAGCCTCATTTATTTTATTTCCATGGCTAAACTAAATTACGTTCTTTTTCTTAACATCCTATTTTAACAACAGTCATTTTGGGAATAGGTGCAGACATTTACAGAACTAATACAGGAATTAATTTTTCTGAAGGCTCTGGGAAGATCATCCATTTCAAAAGATTTTATGGAGCTGGTTTTGAAAATGTTCTTTCAATATTTTATTCTGAAGTCCTAGTCTTCTAAATTTACCTTTCCAATTGTGACGAAAAAGTACCAAGTGGGCTTTTTAACCTTTGGTTCTAGGATATATTGAATGCTTGCTTATGGTTGAACATAAATGTAGTATAGTAGTTATAGTAGTTACCACTCTTGATGATGCTGAAGTGAAAGTTTTTTTAACAATGGAATCTTTAACAAGGCTAGAAAAAAACCCATACATTCTTTAACCTTGCTGTGGCCTAATAAATTCAATAAACTTCCAAATAGTGTAAGGAAAATGAAGTAATGAAAAT
>NW_009607950.1:4146-7108 GCF_000690535.1 Cariama cristata
TTTTCAGTGGCTACCATGTCCCCCATTCTTCTGTCATAGGCAGAGTCGATTATGTTAGTTTTTCCCCCGAACCTTTTTCCCAGCCACAGTCAGGTGCTTTGCTCCCTGTGAAAATCTTGTCTCATACATCCCAACATGGAGCACGACTCTTCAATACATCAACACTGATGAGATTATTTTTCCTCCATTTTTTTTTCTGAAATAGATGTGATTTTCTAAAGGATTTTGATTTTTGACTAAACTTTTCTGCCCATGTGATTGTATTTCCAAGCTGTTACATCCATAAATCTGTGTGTATAATCTCTGAGTCATTAATATCTCCTTTTTTTCAAATGTTGGAAAAGAGTTATTTTTTCTTAAAGCACACACCAAAAAAACCCAAACAAAACCCCCTAAAGTGGAAAAACTAGGGGACCTAGCCCAACTTCTTTATGAGCAGAGGAAAAAAAAGATATTTTACACATTTTTGAATTGTTATTCTGGATGAGCTTAATAGCTTGAAACAGCAGAATGTTCAGTACAGAGTCGTTCCGAAGAGCACCATCCAAAAATCACAGTCGTTCCCACAGCCCAGGCAGGAGTCAGCTGTTCTCACAGGGTGTATTAGCAAAACCTTTCCACGTCAGCAAAGTCTTTAGATCAAATTTCACTTCTCCAAAAGTCATCTGACACCATCCCTGCAAAAAATCTTACATAACTGAGAGTGAATTTGCACATATAGGGCTGTAATTTATGTCTCCAGGAAAAGTACATAAAACAATGTATAAGAACAAAAGCAGTGTGAAAAAATGGAAGTATTTGAAAGGAGACCATCTTCCTGTGGCTTTCCTCCATCAAAAGAAAGCTAAATCTAAACTGACCATGCAAATATTTCTAGTACATAGGTGAGGCCTGGGAACATCAGTTGGTGCAGTTCTCATGAGCGTGTGCTGGCACCAAAAGAAATGAAGGGTGACTGGGGGGAGGATGAAGGTATTTGGGTTATCTGAGAAAAAAGTTCTGGAAATAGCTCCACCACCATCCCCTTTATATAGAACTTACAGGTCACAACTTATATCCTGTAGAACTTCAAAAAAGCTGTTCCTTACCCAAATTGGACTTCCTAACAAATGCATGATATGCGACTCAAGTGACTATGACATGCTAATTTCTGAAAGGAGATGAAAGGTAGGTGACTATGATATGCTAATTTCTGAAAGGAGATGAAAGGTAGCCATTTGTTTACTTTTGTAAACTACTTTGCTTAGATTGTTTTCATACAGAGTCTGTTTCCGGCTCTTACTAATTGGATGTTTCTTAAAGTTCTTTTCCCACAACACATGTTTGCCATGATCCTTTAGCCCTTAAAACTATTTACTGAAGTAAAAGTTTGTATTTTATGTTCATAACAATAATAAATATCAACACCATGAATTATACAAATCTAGCTGATCCCACTGTTTGAAAATATATTAGAGGCTTGATACTGTCATTATGAATAATGTTGCTGGAGCTGTGACTTCCAGATGATGGATGACCTTATCTGTTAAATTGTTGCCATATAGACTGGTCCTAAAAACCAATTTAAACAGCAAATGAAATCCAAATGTCATAGCAGTATATTGACTTATGTATCTGTCCTTTTCATGTAATTCAGGTTTTCTTTACTAGAGTAACCCTGTGCAAGTATGTGGTGGGGAGGAGGAAACATGCTTATGAAGTTTAGAAATTTAAGGTATTCTTTCCCCATAATACTAAAATTTTGCAGTCCATTATTCCATAGTAATAACTGTTCCTCTTTGGACAGTGGGACAAATGAGAGCAGCAACTGACTGAAGTAGCCAAATCCAGCTACTGTTGATTAGCACTGTCAAAGTAGTAGTTCTCTTGCTCTTCAAAAGTACTGCGGATCCCTTTATTGCCTTTTCCGAAAACATCTGTCTGGCTAGCAAACGCAAACCCAAGCAACTATGTGCATGATGCCATATGTAAAGAATCTTGTCCCCTTTGCACCAGGAAGCATGTATATTTCAGAGCCAATCACTGAAAGAGCACAGCTCACAGTAGAAGTAGCATTATTTCCTCACAATCACCACTTTTTTTTTTCTTTTTTTTCCCCACTCATTTGGGCAGCTGCTTGTTAGTAGATCCAACAGACAGCATAACATTTTGCCAAAATACTAATACTAAATACTTATTTGTTTCATTTTTATTTCTCTGATGCTTCATTCGCTCTATTAGGCAGGATTCTGATTGTGGCAAATTAGATGTTGGTGGACAGGATACCTTACCACATGAAATTATGGTGAGAGCAGTATTTTTGGATGATCTTTTCAGTTTAGAAAACTTACACTGACGTATACTTTATCTCACTTTCCTTTGAAGGTTAATATTGGTCTTTCAATTTTCAGGTTACTTCATTACTCTAGTAGTTACAAATTTTCATTAAGAACATTGCTCTATAAATAATGTCATGCTAGCGAAGTATGTATCAAATCTGTTGTTGGACTTTCTCATAATTTATCCTCAGCTGAGCAAATCACATGAAGTAGTTGTTAAATTTATTAATTTATCAAGAATTTATAAACAAATGACGTATGCTATTTGTTACTTTTTTATCTAATGTAAGTCAAAGTAAGTCCATCAAATTAAATGGAACTAAAGTCAAGCTGAAGACTTAATTATTTATCTTCACAGTCCTGTACAAAAAATATATTGCCTTCTGGATGTTAAGCTGATAAGAAAAAAAATTTAGAAGTATTAAGTAAAAGTTATAACAGATTACTAGACAAATTCTGGATCATGTCTATATACGCTGCAGAATGCAATATGAATTTGTCTGTCTTTGTAAATAAGTTTCCATTCTGATATCACCTGATTTCTGGGGAAAATTATGTCACTTTGAAACTTGCCATTCTTTATATCACATTGTATTTTTTACAGTTGCTTGTTTTTTATTTTTGCTTTCAGTATCACTTAGTGT
>NW_009607950.1:7118-24646 GCF_000690535.1 Cariama cristata
ATATTCTGAGTCTTCAACAGACTTTGTGTCTGGATGTGTTAGGCTTGAAACAAACCTAAAGCTTTATGTATTCCATAGTAAGTGCAATGGACTGCCTTTGTTTTAAATGCCCCTGTTCCAGACTGACTGCTCAAGAATAATAATTTTGGACTACAAGTACTCTTTTGAAAGTATGAAGCAGTGAAAATGAAAAGCTGAATCACCATTATTAGAACAGTAATGACTTTTTAAATTTGCAACCCCCCCCCCCCCCCCCACAACCGGTGGCCCCCCCCCCCCCCCCCACCGAAACCGTAGGTGTGTGAGTGGTGTCCGTTTATGTAATGTGCTGTTATTCTGAAACTTCATAATGGCAAGAGAAATGTCAGTCTTGCTTACAGTCTCTATTCCAAATGTTTGAGCAGAAGAATCCAACCAGCATGCTTATCTCTCAATTGCAAGCTGCTTTCATTGCTTTCTCAGGTGCCAAAAATTCCAGCTGCCCAATATCCTACTGTGAAAAACTTCAATTTCCCTTGGCAGCTTTAGTGAAACAGCAAACATTATCTGTATAAAAAACTTACAGCAGATCTTAAGTTGCAAATGCTGAGGACAATCTTAATCCAACTGAATAAAAGCTTAGGGGTTGGCTGCTGGTTTGATTATTCATGCTTAAACTTGTTTAAGGAGAATCCTCTTTTCCTTAACAGATCTGAGATTGCTGTGAAGTTTTTCCAGAGTCAGTAGAACAGAGATGCCTCAATGGTGTTGAGGATGCTTCACTTCAGTGGCCACAGGTTTGGCTGTAAGTGATTCTCTTTAGGAAAAGCAACAACAGAACGCAATGTGGGGTTGCTGATTTCAGGAATGTTAGGAATCAGAGAATTTACCAAATTTCTCAGCTCTAATGATAAGTTAGAGAACACTTGCAGAAACAAGGGTACAAAATATGCTTGGAGGGGTTGTTTGTTGTTTGATTGGTTTCTGTTATTTCTAGGCTGCTTGCATAGGGGATTTCTCTCCAGTGACTGGGTTCATCAGATTTCTGCGCACACAGAACTCCAATTCTGAGTCTCTTATGAGCCATTTGAACTAAATAGAAATTGTTTTTTATTACTGACCCAGCAGAACTGTTTCCATTGTCAAGCGTGCAACAACTAATTGCACAAAAGCTCTTTCTACTACATTGTTCATGTGCTTAAAACCCAGCATTTTATTTTATTCTCTGTTACTCTCTGTCTCACTTTGATTCTCAAATAACGTTTTGAAATGCATGTACTTCGGACATATGATGGCACTGTTGTGCCTAAACTAACTCTGTTTAGTGATTACATACCCCTTGCCATGTGTGGTTTTGTTGTTCAGAAAAAACAACCCGAAGAAAACTCCAGAAAGTAGTGTTTGTAGTTTTTTAAAGAAAACTCTTCTCAACAGTTCATCTATTCTCACCCCATAAATGACTTCCAACTTCATTTATCGACCATTGTCTTGATTGCTATTAATTTTTTAATATTGTCAATCATTTCAGTCACTGCTTTTTCTCCTCTGTGTTTTCATAAGTGTAGGATGAAGTGGTTGTTTTTTTTTTTTTTTTCTTGTTTTGATTGTTTGCTATCAATCAGCATAACTTCTGGCAACTCATGGATGCTGATTCCAAAGCCAATGTTCCTAAATGGGTTTTTAGCAGAACTCTGGGCCTGCAAGTATATGTCTTTTATAGCCCCTGGGGCCCCATAAAACTTTCCGTCTAGTTGCTAAGAATAATAATAGAGATATATTCTGCAGGAAGAAGATAGAAGGCTTTCTGCCTCCTATACAGGAGTAATAAATGGGACACCAAAGGTCAGAGGATCTGGGAAGGTCAAGTGAAGGGAAGCTGTGTCCTTTCATTTTCTAGCTAGCTAAAGCTGGCAAAATTTGAGTGGATTGTTTTTGCTTCAGAATTCTTGTTTGACAATGAAAGCTAGTTCAAAAGAAAAAGGTTGGAGATTCATGGTTCTCAGCAGCTTTTGCTCTGTTCTTTGAGTCAGTTCATATGACTTCTAGTTTGCAGTGTCAACAGCAGTAACAGACACAGATGACTCAGTTTGCAGCACTTCGCTGTTTGTTTCCCTCCAGGGAAAAAAATGGCAAGTATAAATAGTGCTCATTTCCCCTTTAGATGGCTCATTAATTGCATGAAAAGCTCTTTTAAAAATTATTATTCTTTTACCCATTGAATCCCTGTCACCCTCTAGAAGCTTATGCTAGTGTTTTAGACATCTATAACTTCCCCATGTTCTCTCTGTCCTTCCCCTACCAAGTGTAAAACTGCAGTGTATGTCTGCCTGACAAGTTGTTGCTGCAATGTCCAGATCACTAGGGTTAAATTTATATCTGTAACCACTGGAGTGTCATTTTCGGTCCAATAGGTGTTTTATCTGATCTCTAATTGCCTGGCTGGAAGGATTAGTCTTATAAAATTATTATGGAATTACAGAAGGTATGAGACAGGTATGAGTAACAACTTCTCAGGAAATGGTTAAAGTTAGAGGGCTACAAAGTGAACAAGACTCCGCAATCTCATGACTTGGAAAGACACCAGAGAACAGGAAGCGTAAGTAGAAAAATGGCTTACAAGTGAAGTGATCTTTCCATCCTTCTGAGCTGAGATGCTGTGTCCATTTCTGAGTGCTGTGGTTGAAGGAAGGGAGACCAGCTGGAGGGTACCTAGATAAAAGTCACAAAAGTGATCATAGACGTAGGAAACTTGACTTTTGAGTACAATAAAAACACTTTGAGGTTGTTTAGTGAAGACTTACAGAAAAATATCAATAAATGGATTCTGCAAAAAAGAAAAGTTCTACATGTTTTGGTTTCTGTTTCTGCGGTGGATAATAAAGCAGTTGAAAGTATGACAGGCTTCTCACTTGCATTTTTTGATTGTGCCTATCTTCAGCCGGCATCACCTACTTGGCCCTCCGGTTCTGGTTGCAACCAAGAGTGACAGAAGTAGCTGTAGGTGTGTGATTCTCTGAGAAAAAGACCTGAAATGGAGGGAAAATTGCATAACATCATCTTAACAACTGTGTCAAAAATTCTCTCTGAAGAAAGAGGAGTGATGCTTTTCAGGAACTGTTTTTATGGGAGAAGACCCCGTGCACAGTCCATTCAAGCGGGAGCTTGTGCTGGTCTCTTTTATCCCACAGCTGAGTGGCAGGAAGCAGAGGCAGCACACCTCAAGTTCAGCTCTGTCAAGTATATTAATTCTTCCTGTGTGTGAATCCATTTTCCAGTTTCTTTCATTTCCTGTTTTCCTTTTCCTTTTTTTTTTTGTCTAACATGGTACAGCATTTTAGGTAATCATGACCTTTATTAGAGGAGTAGTGTGGCCTGTATATGGCAGAGACATTTTTTAATCTTTACTCCCTGAAATATTTTTATTAAAACAATGACTTCTATTTTGCATAGCAAATTCCCACCTTACAAAAAACTCCCCAAGCACCTGTTGTTGAATTACACAACTTTGAGAATTTTTTTTGTCATCTCTGTGCCTGCTGTTTTTTTCCCTTGTCAGTATGGTGTTAGATTTGCATATGTGTATTGTGGACACATTGTGGCCTTTATTTTAAGACCATGTCTGAGCAGGGTGCACTGGATCTGTTTCTCAGACATGTGCTGGCAACATTCCTGAATGTATTTAATTCGATATTTAATCTCCTACAGCTCCTATGAAGTTGAAAGAAGATTTTTACTGTCTTCACATTTTTTCCTACTGATATGAGTATCTTTTTTCAATGTGCTTCAAGCTTTAAAAGTTCACTATGTGCAAAGAAACTATTTCAGTCTTCTGTTTAATCTTGTCTGTGGAGGATATATTCTTATTACTCGGATGATATAGTTAGCCGTTGCTTTTTAACAACACTGTCATCTAGATTTTAAGAGTTGCTTTCCTCACTTCTCTGTTTCTACTTCAATTAAAAGTAATTTAATGCTGCAGAAACGGAGGAGTTAACTCCTCGTTAAGAGTTAACACTCAATAAGTCAACTTCTTTTCCTAGACTTCCCAGCTGTGTCAAGTCAAGAGCTCCACTGTAGAATATGTAGTACTTATTTGGATTTCACTTGTTTCCTTGTATTGTGTCTGGCCTCTGACTAAGTCACATTTGCAGTATTTCTTTCCATTCAGGTTATGCTCTTTGATAATCATTCTTAAATGTGTGGAAGTGTAACTTTATCTTTCCATGATTTTTTTCTACTTACATGATGAAAAGGAACGCTAATGAGTTTCCTGTAGCTTTTGGAGATTAGTTAGTATTACAAAGCTCATCACTGGATACAAATTGCCCAAATAATCTTGATGCAGTAGCCTCTATCTCTTCTTCTCAACAACCCTGTGTTTCACAAAAACACAGTGAAAATTATGATACTTTGGCCAGACAATTTGGACAAAAGGCCTTTTCTAATTCTTACTAAACATGCTGTCTTACCATGCCAGTATGGAACTGCTCAGTTCATTGAAATATCTGAAGAAAAATATACATGTAAGTATCAAGTTATTAAACCTCCTTCTAGCTAAATATTATTTTTCCATTTGGAACCATCACATTGTACTATAATTAACTGAAATGTGTGGTTTTATTTTCAGCCTGGTTTCCCAAAGAAGCAATGCTTATGGGAATGAACTCTGTGCCCTTTGGTTCTTCATGATAATTTTTAAATCTGTTGGCCAATCTCAGTCTAATTTATTACCCAGGTAACCAGAAAGATGTGACATTTCTGCATTGCTATTTCTCCTCCCTTGTATTCCCTTTGGTTGTCATACCACGTGTCAGAATATGCAAGTTTTTTTGGCAAAAAATGTCAGTTCATTTATATCATACCCTACGTGATCTTTTGCTTGCTTGACAGAGAAACATCACAGTGTTCTATAATGACCATAACATTCTAAAGCTGAGATTTTAAGCAAATACCTAGTTATTTTGGAGTGTTTGCACTAAAACAGAATTTTGAAAATCACAATGTTCAGACAGAACTGAATATCAGTCTTCTGGTTGCCAGTCCTCAATAAACATAACCTTTAGAATCAGTAGCAACAACCTAAAAATCTTAGCCAACATTTGTAGAAGTGTGTTTCTATAGAAATGTGTAGAATTGATCCTTCTAACATTTTCTAAAGCCTTTTTATAAGGCAAGTCTTCAGTTTTTCTAGCATCAGATCTGTTACCAGGCAGGAGTTCTCGCAGGCTTATTCTTTACCTTTCCTGTTTGCACTGTTAAATTCCTGATCCCATGAGTCATGAATAATTGCAAAAGTCTAGGATGGGTTTTGATTTTTAATTTTAGGGACCTATTCTGTCATGAGTATCTTTTGTGAATGATTTAGGAAGTGCAAAGAAGAGCAATAGGATTTAACATTCACTTCGCTCTTACTGCTTGATGATAGGAGATTCTGGGGAATAGTTCCAAGGCACACATTTTTAATGCAACTGCTCTCTTTGTGCTGGATACTTTTTGTTAGATGTTCTAAAAAGACTCATAAAAATGACTGTTTCTTGAGGAAGTTTTTCAATTTTTATGCCTATTGTGTTTACACATTTTTCCTAAATGCTATTTTTTCCAGTTTTATATCATATAAAGAATTGAGTAGGAATTTGATGCGTATTGCAAATTTCAATTTCAAAGCGTCTTTGAACAAGTTTTGTAATCAGAAAGATAAAATAAGAAAAAACCCCAACATGCTGTATTAATGTACTGCTCAGTAGAAGTCTTGGCTATTCCGGAAAAGAATAAACATATTGCCTGTTTTTCAATTAAGGCTGATCAACTATGTAATATTAGAAGAATGGCTTAGATAATGGATGAAATGAATAATTTTTGATGGAGTAGATGAAGCTTGAATTAGAATTAGGGCCAATTGCAGCAGAGGACAGCTGACTAACATCTTGGTATTGTACCTGATGCTTGCACATAATTGTCTTGGAAACTCAATGATGTCGCTACACTAAGTTAATAAACTACAGAGAAATTCTTGGTCTATGATATGACAAGTTCATGTTGGTTTGGGGATTTAGTCTTTAAAGGACACAAACCAAAGTATTGTGGAAACAACAACGAAACAAAGTGAAAGAAACTCGTAGTGTTCGGTTAGAGATGCAGTCTGATGATAAATCTGACAGTTCCTAAAAGCTGTTCAAGTATAACTGTTCAATTTTGAGAGCAAAAGAAGACTGGAATTTGCCATTTAAAAATATATGTTTCCTTAAAATTTAGTTCAAACACTAAAAACTTTCCTTTCTATGTAGACATTTGTATTTTCCTTAGATTTTTGCTAATGTCACAGCCCAGAGCGTTGAGAGCTTTGCCCCACAGCACTGCTCTGTTTACATCCACGTTACCTAGTCAGTCTTCCTCTTTGGAAGGCATATCTAAGTCTGTGTTTTGAAGGCTGGTTGTTTTGTCTTAGTATAAGACTCATTTTTGGGGTTGTCTTAGTCTTGTTTCCCAGCTCTACATTTCTTCCATGGCTTGGGGAATGTCTTTATTGGCAGTGAACGCTCAGTTGTGGTTTTTTTTTTTTTTTCTTAATGTTGTTCATGTTCTTTTTTTCACATATTTATCTATGTATGACCTTTTTGCATTTTTTGTTGTAAACTCGAGTGTTGAATATTTTTTCTTTGACTTCTATTTTCAAATACACTACTAAAATAGCACAGAACAGATTTTGTAAAAACCAAACAAAACCTCAAACAACCTTTTATTTTTCTTTTCTAAGTAAAATATGCTACTACATTACATAGTGCAAATTACTGAAAACACATTTAAAACTCATTTTCAGCTTAGCCTTTTCCTAATAAGCAAAACTAACAGACATCTTCCAGAAAATTAATCCAGCCTCCCTAAATCAGGGTTCCTAGTTCAGCAGAATTCTCAAGTGTCTGCCTACTTTTAACAGTGTTGACAATTCATGTGACCTTGGTTACAGGTTTCATTATGCACCTATGTAGATTAGGGGCCAAATGAGGTCTTGCCATGGAATTTTCTGAGGTCTGTTAAAAAGTGAAGGGAGTGCAGTACAGTCTCAATTTAGTGGTTTATTGGGGAGCAAAAATACAAATATCTGCTGGTTCCCCATACAACATTGGCCAACTCGCAGGCTTATGCATTGGGAAGATTTTTGCTTAGTCTTCCAGTTTGGATGATTTGATAAATAAGCATTTTTAAATAAGCTGATAATAGTAATTTTGTCACTAAAGTAAACCAAACATTGTTATGTTCATTTAGTTTGTTTAAGGAAATTTTATAATTGATCGTTATATGTCAAAATATTGTATTTCACTTTGATGTCTTCACAAATTCTGTCTTTAAAAACTCTTGTAATTATTTATGCAAATATCTTAAAATGTAGATTTTATTAATCAAACTTTAGTTCAGGAATCACATTAACATTTTAACTATTATTTGTTAGCTTGAATAACAAGCAGTTTTAATCACACAGTGAGTTGGAATACTTAACTACTGTCTTAATTAGTGAACATGTTTTGTTAGTGTTACTTGATATCTGATACTCCTCAAAAAAAATCAAAGCAAATCAGTTTGATTTTATTCTTTTTTAGTTGTTTGTCTTTCTGCTCCAAGCTAGCTAGCTGTGTTCTTAAACTCAGTCAAAGTAATTACTGCTTAAAAACTTTAAACCACAAGGAGTCAACATGCTTTGTTGCATATTTGCGGTCACTCTCAAAATAATTTCTTGCAGAAGCATAACCATAATGAAATCCTAGGCAATTGTGTACTAATGACTTCCCAGTAAAAACTTCTGGGAAGATCATAAGCATAAAGTTTACTTCCAGCAAATATTTATTTATTTAATGTTAAAGTAAAAGGCAATTTTTCTAGTTTTCATCTTCCGTTTTTCGTGGGTTTTATTTGTTTGTTTTTAATATGTTCTCTGGCTCAGAAAGAATGTTATCATTTTACAGACTGGAAGAAATTAATTTTAGCACAAAAAAAGAGCCAGAAGGCCTACTATACATGTCTGAAGCCCCACTTCTGTCTTCCTGTGAGTGATCAAGTAGAAGGTGAGAGACAGACTCTCTGCTGGTAGTTCCTTTGGACAGTGCATTCACCATTAGCAGGCGATTCTATGTTGTTACTCATAAACAAAATCAATGGTTGTTTGTTGTGATACTTATCTAGACTTGTCCCTAAGCACTTGAAAAGGGACGTGATCGTGTAATTGCTGTTTGTTTTCTATGTTAGCTTATTACAGAATGATAGAAAAGTTAGCCCGGGAAAGACCTTAAGAGGTCATGTGGTTCGTTGTGGATTGCAGGATTAAGTATACTTAGATCATACCACAGTATGTGTAACCTTTTCCTAAAAACCTCAAAAAGAGATTTCACAGAGCCTTGAGAATGCCTATTGGTATATTTCAGGGAGGGAAAAATGTCCATGCTATCTAACATATCTTTTTTTACTACAAATTATGCTGATTCCTTCTCATTCTACTTCTAGACACTTGGAAAACAATTAATTGTCCTTCTCTTAATGACAGCCACTTAGTTATTAGCAGATTGTTATCAATGTCCTTCCTTCCTCAGTCTTCTCTTTTCTAGACTAAACAACATCCTTCAACTTCCTCAGAGGTTATTTTTCTAAAACTCTAATTATTCTTGTCACCATCCTCAATGGAATCTTTCCAATTTGCTTTTTTCTGTTTTTAAATCTCAAAACTGGTTTATAAACCTTAGTTGTTCTTTGTAGCCCTATTACTTTACTACCAATTCTCCATTTTATTTTTGTCCATTTTATTTCTTCTTCAGTTTTGAGTAAACAGAATTACTTAGTTTCAAATTGTGAACTTCATATTCTAAAACACTAGCATTACTATATCAATATCTTTCCAGACTCTAAATTTGCTCTTTAGATTGTTGTGATTCTTTTTGTTTAATATTATCTTGACTTTGGTAGAACTGCAGTCATAACTGAGTGACCAGTAATTTTAAGACAAAATCTCTACCATATCTATGTGTGTTTTTTAGTGAAGGAAGAAAAGGGAGAGAGTCACTCTTCTCTTGTCTGCATGAAGTTGAACCTTATGGAAGTCAAAGCAGTTGATAAGCCTTATATGGCATCTTTGGAGGGTAAAGAGAGCAAAGATCTGATTTGTAATTTTATGTTTCTGCTTCTGGTGTGTTAATAGTATTTAACTGATCCCATTTTTAGTACTAAGAAGCTTCTTCAGAAATGTAAAACATAGTCCACAATATTAAAATCTTGCATAATTTTATGAGGCATTTATTTTTATTTGGTTCTCCAAATACGAGTTTGAAAGCAGAATTTTCAGTATGTAAAGCACCCAGCTTGAAAATTTTGTCTTGAAAGATATATTTTCAGCTTTGTTCCATATTTAGATGATAGCATAAGGCTGTGTTATGGTTTGGGGTTTTGGTTGATTGGTATACAATTTTTTCTGCTTTTAAAAAAGTTTAATATTTGTACACTTATCTTTCAGAGTACTGCTTTTTTCATCTTTTTTCTGTTTTGAGTTTTCTGCTGTTAATATTCATGTTCCAAAAAGTTAGCCTATCAGAGTACCCCATTATACAAATTCTGATGTCTAACTATAGAATCTAATCTTATTTCATTAATGTAAAATCAGAGTACTGAAATAATTTTCTTTTGATCACATCTCTAAGACTGACAAAGTAGCATCGTATTTCCATGAGACATGTCACACAATTGTCTTATCCAGTAGAGCTTTGTGGTATTTTCTTTTCCTAACATGGACTTCTCTGTGTCCTTCTCTGTCATATTAACATACAGTAAACATAAGTCAGGATCTACTGAATGTATATCCTCTTTGTTATTGGTAGGTTGTCCATTATATTCATATTTCATATTTGGATTAATTTACTGTACTTACTGTAGGGTGTTTAGTGCTCATATCTGCATGTGAGCTAGTCTCTCCATGCTACATTTATACTCAGTGTAAAGTGTTTGGCTGAGTTGAAGTAATTCATCTAATCCTAAAGGAAATGCCAGAAATGGGTTAGATGACCAAACCTTAAAA
This sequence comes from Cariama cristata, assembly GCF_000690535.1. NCBI lineage: Eukaryota > Metazoa > Chordata > Aves > Cariamiformes > Cariamidae > Cariama > Cariama cristata. The sequence continues at coordinate 17,149 of NW_009607950.1, forward strand.
CTATCCACGTTTCAAAATTAAGTGAGATCAACTCTAACCATGGTTGTTTGGTTGTTTGTTTTTTTTTGTATCTCTGCATTTCACGTCACATCTTCTAATAGCTTACCTGTTGCACAGTCAGTGGATGTATGTTCAGATTTCTCATTACAAGGGAAGAACTAATGTAAACCATCTGAAAACTAGCCCAAGGAAGGATTGTCACTATACCTGCCAAAGAGCAGGAACTCTCCTTTATCCTATTGCTTTAATGGGAAAAGAAGAAGAAAGGGAAGGTGTGACAGGGAGAGAAACCTTAATGAAATTTTTTTTTGACCTTTTGACCTTTACCTTTTGACCCTATCTTCTTCAGGCAAGGAAATATTCAAATTTACATTTGCACTGATTAATCAAATTACTCCATGTAAATCCCTGTTTAACCTCAAAGAATCTGTAGTGCTTTAAAAGAGTGCTGACATAAGCTGATGATAAATAGTTTCTGAATATGTTATCTAAGTAATTTTATATAGGCAAATCATCAAGACAATTTTTCCCAGCTTGCTTGCAACATCAGACAAATGCTATTTAAAGGCAAGATATGTGATAACAACTATTTCTTACCTATCCATAAGGAAATTATTCTTGTTTAATATGATTGTTCTTGGCAAATCTGTGTTTGTTGTTATTAATCTCTTTTTAAGATTAATTGGTTTGGGGGAATATGAGGCATACATTAGGGAGCATATTGTTAGCATTTGCATTATCATTCATTAGGCAGGCACTTGTTTACAGAGAGCTGTATACCGCTGAATGTTTTACTGAAACACCACTCAATAACTAAATTTTGGACTGAAGGTTCAGGTGTCCAGATTGATTTCTTGCTGCAGTTTTCCTGTCTGGCCCAATTAGTTCCATTCGTAGGGTAGCCAGTCATGCTTTTTTACACTGTTCAAAGAACAGGCATCGACTGACCCTCTTTTTTCTCTTATTTAAGTTATTCACAGGTATGATATTTGGAATGTTAAGAGCAGAGTGAAGTCTAGAGTGCACCTATTAATGATCCTTTGTTATATGTAGATGTTGTAGAAAATCATGGTGTTAGATTGAACTTGACAAAGATTGCGTTTTGCACATTGGGTGCACTCTGCAGTGATCTCTAGGAAGGAACAGCCCTGTTGGATTTCCCACATGTTGGGAAAGCATTGTAAACCTCAGTGTTATATTTTGAAATATGTGATATCAGAAGAACTTTTGAGTATGAAATATGTAGCAATTCTTCCATAGATAATACTTAAAAAAATTTTCCAAAGATAACACACCTATCGCAATATCTTTGTATCTCTTCAGTGGGGAAAAAATAGCATATGCACATTGTGGAAACAGTATATTTACAGATGTGCCTTCTAGTTTACAAGCGAAACAAATATCAGAAAAAAATGATAGATTGGAATTGACAAATTAATCAAACATAAAACCAGTATGATAAGACAAGTATTTCAGTCATAAACTGGAGAATTCATTGGAATTCCTGTGGAAAAATTTCTTTTTTTCTCAAACTTGTGCAGTACAAATTTAAAACCTTTCTAACTATATTTTATCCTCTTGGAAAAGTTACTAGGGGAAGGGATGCAAGTTATTAACTTGAAAAAAATAGAACATGCAAGCAATCATACTAATTTCTAAAAGCAATAGGATTCCAGGAAGCATACACTAGCATCTGCTATATCAGTCTTATTGGTACATTAAACAAGTGCTGCTTTGCCTTTGGCTACTTAAAGCAAAACTGCCCAGCTTTGTCAACTGCAAAATGTAATTGTCTAATTTTTTTATTTTGCTTTAGGAATTTAACAAAATATATATCCTTTTTAAAACTATAACAGACAGCACAACTACGTACTAGATTTCGCACCTGTTACTTTTACATGTAGACCTTCAGAGTTATGATTTATGATGTTGAACAAAGATGAAATTTGCCTGAAGTACTTCAGCAATTCTACCGTGTAATCTAGCAAACTTGCTACTCAAGTTGTATCTAAGAGAAAAATTTCCAAGCTAATATGTGAAATGCTTGGAAGATTAGCTCCCTCTATATGGTCAGCTAGTGGTTCCCTGTGAAGATGACACAAGTCCACTGTGTGGAAGATGTTGCTCAGTTATGATTTATTTCTGAGGAGACTGGGACCATCCTTTTTCTCAGAAAAGTGCCGAAACCATCAGATTAAAGGCTTTTTGTAGGCCGTGAGGATGGAAGAGGTATGGAAGTGACACAAAGAAAACCTCCTGGTTTCTACAGCTGCTGCTGCTGCTGCTCTATTTTTATGTGAATAATGAAACTCTCAGGAACAGAAGATGGCATTGTACCTGCCTAGGAAACATTTTAACCATAAAGCTGAAGTGATATACTTCGTCTTAGGTTCACAATATTTAGGGAATCTTCCTTGCAATATAGGACTCAAAGGAAGGGAGCAAAAGGAGATTTGCTTTCAGTCTAATTGCATACACCTGGTAAATGAAAGAAAATCCAAATGTCAGGTCTGAGTCAGCAGAGGATGCTTTAGAAACAGTATTTGATACTGTTATCCTAATTTCCCTGGCAGTAGAATATGCTTTATTCCATTCGACCTTTTCACTTTTTGTGAATATTTTGCATGTCACTGAGAAAGATACCAAACAAATGAAAATTACTCTCTCCTTGGTATGGGTGAGCCCTGGAGTCTCTTCCTGCTGTACAGACTGCTTGGTGGTTTACTCAGGGCAAAACAGAATCGTGCAGGGAAACTTGTCTCCGAACAACAGTCTGAATGCCTCATAACATGATGACTAGGAAAATCTCCTGGCATGTTGGAAAATGTAGGTTCAAGTGGTTCAATGGACAACTGGCACAAACACAGATAACAAAACCTGCTCCTTGGTTAGCATCTCTCTTAAGAGTGCAGAGGATCAAAATGCTCTGTCTCATATTAGATCAAACAATTCAGCAGGGAGAGGTCAAAATGTCAAATTCAGAACCAAACAATTTCAGAACCGGAAAACAGAACAGAAAAATATTCAGGTCTTATTACCCCTGCTACAAGCTAGCACAGATTGACCCAAAGTGCATTTTGCTTTTCTTAGGACTCTCAGAACAGCAGTAGACCCACTTTTAGTCAGTCTGAGTCAATCAGCTCTATTGTATAATATCTTTTCCAAGCATGAGGACAGGTCATGGAGGAAAGCAAACAAATATTAGAGATAGATTTGGCGTCTTTTTTTTTTTTTTTTAGTGCCACATGTTATTCTTCTAGTATTTTTAATGTTTTACTTCTGTAATTATGAAACTTCCTTTTCTCATGCTCACTGGCACACCTCTCCACCCAGAGAGAAAGCTGTCAGTGTTTTAACAAGCAAGAAATACTACATTTAAATACCTTCAGCTGTACAAGACATAGGCAAGCAGCCAGAAGTGATGTATCGTTGCTGTGATATACATGAGTTTTTATTTGTGTCTTAAGGAGAAAAACTAAGAAAAGATTATTACAGATATACTCTTCCACTCTAATAAAAGCAGTCTCTTACGAGTTTATAAAATAATGAAATGGAAATACCCCTTCTCTGTTACTTAAAATATTTGTTACTCTTTGTTTGCTATTTAAATACGGAAACCTGTTCCTCCTTTACAGCAGGTGTTTATAATCAGTATTCAGTCATTCAATTTCTATCAATATTGCCTTAAATAAAAATGAAAATATTGTCAATGTAGCTTCCTGTACCGAATTAAAAGAATTAATACACAAATAGAATCAGAGAATGGTTTGGGTTGGGAGGGACTTTTAAAGATCTTCTAGTCCAACCTCCCTGCTGTGGGCAGGGACATCTTTCAGCAGACCAGGTTGCTTAGAGCCCCATCCAACTTGGCCTTGAACACTTCCAATGAAAATCTGAAAGTACTGTCTGTTAGTGCATCCTAAGCCTGGGGATGTGAGGTGTTGACCTTCTCCACCCTATCAGTCCTTCTCCTGCTTTTTTTCTACCTGCTTGGGTCTGTCCTCTGATCTAATAAACTACTAGTAAGTAGGACCCAATCTGTTTCACTTTACTGGTGTCCACACTCTGAAATCTCCTCTCTACTTTTGCTAATGGAAACCTTGATTTGTTGAAAGTCACATGGTTTTGGTGACAATACTCTTGTTTGGTAGTTCAGAGATTGCTGCCTGGTAGTTTGAATGGGGCAGGAACCCATGGCTGCTGGCTGCTCCTTTCTGACCTAAAGACCACATAAGTCACATGCACACCTTACAAATGCATGTGACGTCTTCCTTTCCAGATGGAAGGCAGTTTAGAAAGGATAGATGTTCAATTATAACTAAAAAGGGTGGGACTGAATAAAAATTCTGATGTGCATTGAAAAAAATCATCACTTTTCTCTCCAAACTAAACTGTGCATCTCACCCTCTCCTTTGGGAGAGCAGGCAGAGAAAAGGGAGGTGTATCTTCCCCTCAGTCTTATCTCTCTGAAAGTCTTACTTTTTTTTTTCCCCTCCCATTCCTCTTTCAATTACCATTCTTGTCCATGGAAAGGGCAGCAGGAGAAAAGACTTTTTGTAGGGAAGGCAAGAGAGTAAGAAATAAGGAGGAAGAATATAAGTTATGGGTGTAATTGTTCTGGGGGTGGTGTTCAACTGTAGTACGTGTACATTTTTTAATTTTCACTCTCTGACCTACAACATTTTTCTTTACTGTCATCCATAAACACAAGACAGATGTTTTAGTATATATGTTCAAGCAACAAAATATGTTACTTGATTCATTTATATGACCTGCCCATGGACACTGATTAATAAGAAATGGTATTTTATAATGAAATACAGCTGCAAAATAAGTGAAAATAAGTAATGATAAATTAATATTTTCAATGTATTGTTTTACTGTTTGCCCTCTAAAAGAGTCAGATTCAAGACTGTAGAATATGAAATAGTGAGTGATGAGACAGAATGAAGAACTACTGGGAACTGATGAAGGCCATGTCATCAAAAGTTTCTGCCAACCAGCTTCAGAGACAGAAATTTGTGAGAGCAGGTTTCTGAATATAATTACATTTAATACTTGTGAAGCATATATGTAATACATATGTTATGACAATACTTTAAAATAATTAGTAATTATATACTCATTGCAGAATGTGGATGGCATGTGTTGTAGACAACACATGGACCATCTCTGAAACGTAATAAACCAAACTATTTTGAATGCCATGCCTACAAGGTACTGAATGAAACAAAAGATCCTGTGAAAAATAATTTTATACTACAGTTGAAAGTCTTCAGTTGCATGATATTAGTTACCTTTAAGTTGAATTTTACATAGAACAGCTTGAATCAAGGCTGCCTGGGCAGCCTGAATTTTTGTTTTCTAATGTTTTGATGCTTGAATTGCCTTGAATATGTTGCAAGAATGTGAGTATGTTTCATTACACTTACTGGAAAATTTAATCTGTATTTATGCTAAGACCAGAGTTAAGGCTGTCTCATGAAAATTACTACCTCAAATTTATAAATGGGTTCTTTATTGAAAAGTGTATAAAAATAAAAGCAATTTCCAAATTAATCTTAACTCAGTGTTCTTGTTCTTGTTTAAGAATGGCTGTAACAGCTACATAACTGGCTGTGTAAGTATTCTGATTACATATTAATTTTAAATAATGTTTTGGGCTATAACTTTACAGGAAAACAAGAAGCCTGAATATTTACTGCTTATGTATGAAAAGAGACAGAAACAGAAGCAAAGCAGCGAAAATTGGTAGCCACTCTAGTCTGTAGTTATTGTCTCCTGCGGTGCAAATTGCGAGTATGGTTTAGTTTACAACAGAGGAAATGGGATAAGCAATGGTATTCAGTGTTATTTTTTTAGCTGTGATAGTTCTGCTAAGCTAGTGATTTGTTCACTGGAGAGAGATAAAAATATTACAGCAGCAAGTGGGATTGGGGATTTGTATTAATGCGGAATCAATACTGCGCTATAAAATCAAAATTCATTGGACTGAGAATTGAGCATTTTCTCAAATTTCAGCAATTCTCTCCTGTAAACAGTTTGCCTGTGAAGTATTTTGATTATAAATGGTGCTGTTGGTCTACTGACCCATGCCATCATATAAAATTAGTTTAACATACTGTGTAGCATCACTGTAATATCGTCTAATGCAGCTCAGATCTATCTTTGATAAAAAGCTACAATTATCCTTCTGCTCAGCAACACAAATGGTTGTGATGGGTAATGTTAGAGCAAGAATAACACCTGATACTACAATTGGATTCACAAGGGCGGATCCTAGAGCAAATTGCTGAAACTATTGGGTTTTAAAGCTTCACCAGAATAGATCTTATTGCATATTTGAGGCTACAGCATACAAAGAACTTACAATCCCTTTGTATACAGGCAGTATTCCAGTAAACTTCAAATATTTGTTTATTGTTATTTATTTTTAAGGTTTTTACAGCTCTGCTTCATTATAAAGTGTCAGTTTGTTTGAGTCAATACCCATAGCAAGCCTATAATCTAAGCAGCCTGTTTTCTTTCAAGAAATTTAACATCTCATCTAGCATGGCAGTTTATGGCACAGACAGAATCCTTCATTGTTTAGGATTTAGTATATTTGCAGATCAAGCATTTTCACAGCTTCATAGTCTTCTACAATAAGGCTATTAGAGAAACTAATTTGCTTAGTGTTGGAATATTAAATATTTCTGCATCTGTTGTTCATATGCGCACATGAAAGTTTTTTTCCATTATGGAAAGTAGCCATGAGCTCTCCCTTTCTCTTATCCACTGTCTCTCTCACCTCCTCCCTTTACACATATCATGTATGTGACTGTTTGGAAAAAAGCAGTAGTGTTCCACTCCAAAGATATACAAAATAGGTCAATTATTTTGTACAGAATAAAACTTGAGGCTTCCTTCAGGAAAGGACTGTAAGTGCCTTTACACTGTGAGTGTAAAGCAGGAGGACTTACCTTTTCCTGTTGCTCCATAAGTAGACACAGGCAACACATGGCTTCAGGTAAAACCTGTGGCTCCTTGTTATAATATTCTTCCAGTTCTACACTCATTGCAAGGAGTTTTATTAATTTATATTTTATATAAAGCCATCCTTGTCCCTGTCTCCTTATACTGTGTATTTTGCTGGATTCTAGACATTAATACTGAGAAAGCCCTCATTGTTGTCACTGCTCCTAAGGGCAGAGGGGCAATTTGATGATATCAGTGCTTTAAAAAAAACCCCCAAACTCAAAACAGTTTTAGAAACAGAGATGGAAAGGATCTCTTGTATGACTTGTACTACATAATCTGTTTATCAAACTATGGATTGAAACATGAATGTGGTCTAGATTCTAATTAGACTGTTCCTTGTATACTTACTGTCTAGAAAATGAGCAATAGAATCAATACAGTAGTTTGTGCACTATTTGGTTTTATATGATATTTGCTTTTAAAAAATGTATCTATCTTTTTAACTGTTAGCATATCACCAAGTTTTGACCTGACCTCT
>NW_009607951.1:0-46746 GCF_000690535.1 Cariama cristata
GGCGGGGCGGGGCTGCAGCGCTGCGGGGGCGCCCCGGGAGAGCGGAAAGCGCGCCCCCAGCTCCTCGCCAGTTCAGACTCTGCTTGGAAACTTATTTTCGTAATACTTCAGAAGTTAATACCTCAGTATGTCTCCTTGCTTGTCTTTAAACGTGCGTGCTGCGAGCCAGGACTTTCTTTCTCCACTTGGAGAGGGTGTATTATTACTATATTTTACGGCAAAACCAGAAATGGACTTCAGTCTCTATAATTTAAAGAAATTAGTTTCTAGCTTAAAATAACATTTACCTTAACTTGCAAATCGGTTATTATTGACATGTTACATTTTCAATGTTTTCAGAAATTTTGACTGACTTTCTTAAAAACTATGTGAAGAGTGGACTGAGATGATGCACCGTTCTTTGTCAGATTTCTCTGTAATCAGTCTGCAGTCCACCAATATTCTCCTAAGTGTATAGTTTAAATTATATGAGCAGTCTCTGCTGAATTTAGTTCATTCGTGTACTTGTAAGTGCACATGTGCTCAGTTGATTTACTGAATTGGTGCATAAAATGCTTCTAATAAATGCGGGGTGTTGCTTAGGTCCTGTTTTCAGTGCAGCTTTTAAATCGGACCAATGTGATAAAGTTGAGGTGTGTGTAACAGCGGCGTGCTGACCAGTCTGAAAAGGTGAGTGACCATGTACTTGAACTGAATCTCAAACAGATGAAAAGCTAGCTAATATGGGGCAGGATTAAATTATTAGCTAACAGGAGTCTTATGTCCTCCTCTAAAGCAGTGATGATATCTTTCGTTTTAAAGAGAGAAGTGTGCTTTAATGCCCCTTTTGGGGAGAGAAACAGCACTGAAAGCTGAGTGCTGTTCCTTGTCTCTGAATTGCCATGTGACTTTCTCCATTTACCAGTTCTAAAATGGTTCCCATACTTTTCTTCAACAACTCACTTCAAACAAGTGGTTTGGGATTGTAGCAGGGGGGAAAGTTTGAAATTATTTGGCCAGAAATTTCTTCCTAACTGTGGGGGCAAATGCTGCTGTTACCAAAGTCTTGTTTCTGGTTATGTACTTTGTTCGGTAATTTGGAAGACTTTGCATGAGAATCATTACTTGCAGAATTAAGTTTTCATTTCAAGACAGAACACCAGCAGGGTTTAAAATGTTTGAGTTTGGCAAGAAAGGGCTTGTCTGTAAAACAATGAAATTGCGTTGGGGAAATACAGTGCCTCTGTTCAGCTGAGGTACACTGTGAGCTGTTGTGAACTGCAGCTGCATTTACCATCAAACACGGAGTTGGTGCCGATGAATGTTTTGTTTTTAGTGTCATGGAAACTGTGAGCCAAAGAATGGATATTCTATTCATCTGGGAAAATAGCAGTTCACTGCATAAAACATCAGTTGCTTCCAAAGCAGTTCTTAAAATAGACTTTGTGAATATAACCCTAAAAGTGCAACAATTTAAATCACCTCAGTACTACTTTGTTTTTCTGTTAGAATATACGTGTGAATTACATTATCATAGAAGTAGTGAGAGTTTTAAGATACAGCTGTAGCACAGAACTCCTACAATGATTCAATGTTTACTGTGCTATTTTGAATCTAAAAATTGAGAGGTCCAGACATTTCAATAGCGGTCTCAATCCTTTTTATTACCTTTCTTCAAATGGTTTGCTCAAAGCAAAATAGTTTTGGTCATCATTCAGTATCATTTACAGTTTCATACAGCATAGCGAAAATCATAAAACTTACTGTGGAGACCAGGTATCCAAGCAAGTGCTGTCACAGGCAGAGAAGGAAAGATGGTATGGAATAAAAAGTGTGTGGGTTTTCTAAAATGCGTAAGCATTTCTGCAAAACCCGTGTGTAAAGAATAATTAATTAAGGGAATTAATTCAGTTGAATTGTAAGGCTTAAAGTTGTTTGTTTCGCTTAAATTTTTATGTTGGAGGATAAAACAAGTACGAGGTCTGAGTGTAAGAGGTAAAGAGAAAGCAATACAGAAATAGATATACAAAGTCATTGCCCTGCTGTGGAAAAAAGGAAGCTGAGAAAAGAAATTGGAGGAGCAGAAGTCATTTGACCTGAGTGATAGGAAGTTGGAGGGGAAAATTGCCAGTTGCAGGATTTCAAAATCCATAATTCTGGAATGGATGTGATAGGAATTAAAAGAAGGGATGCATCATTGTGAAGCCTTCTTCAATGTCCAGGGAAAGCAGTGGGAATCTTCTGTTGACCGTATTGCTCTCTAGCTTAGATTTGGTTGGTTCATTTGGGGGGGTGGGGGGTGGTGGATTTTTTTTTTGTGGGTTTTTGTTTGGTTGATTGTTGGGAGGCTTTTTGTTTGTTTTTTTAATTGGGGGATCCAAAATTGGATGTGATATTTTAGATATGGTATAACAAGTGCTGAGTGGAGGTGGATAAACACTCCCCTCCACCTGCTGTCTCACATGCAGCTTGCCTTTCAAGACCACCGGTCCTTCTCAGCAGACTTGGTCTCCAACCTGCACTGTTGCAAGGGGTTAGTCTATGCCAGCTGCAGGACTTTACGTTTGTTATGGTTGAATTTTGTGAGATTCCTGTTGGCCCAATTGTCTAAATTGTCAACATTCCTCCGAGTGGTGGTCCTGCCTTCAAGCATACTAACTTTCTCCTCCAGGCTACTGATGAAGACATTAAGCAGGAGAGGTTCCATATATACTGTAAGTTGGTAATGACAAAATTCTAGATGCAGGGAGACTGATAAAAATATAAATTTAGGTTGAAAAGCAATTGTATGAGAAGTAAAATCTTGATGTTTGAGGTGCTGAGACTTAGATGAGTAACTCGAGAGCAGGATCAAGAAAAGCTTTTCTTATAAGTGCTTATGACTGTTTAATATCAAGGAATAATGTGTAGTTGAGAGCTTACAGCAGAGATAAGGGCTAGATATGACATGGGAAAGTGTCTTTGAAATTAATCCTAGTTTGTGTAAAAAAGGCTTCTATAATAATATGCACACTCCACAGTTCCCATTCTGTAATGCAGGGAATTGAAGTACAAGCAGGAAAAATAGATAAAAAGATATAAAACTCACATGGTTTTTACTTTCACTCTTTAATATTATTTAGGCTTAGCAGGAAGATTTTCACTTTACAACGCTTTGAGGTACCATAACCACATACATGTTCCTAACCCCAGGGTAGACATTTGGGCTTTCCTAGTCAATGCTCGGGGATATTCCCTGTGGGATTTGCAAAGGCTGCTGTGCCTCTTGCAGAGCTGCTGAGGCTGGCCAACAGGAAAAGTTAGGATAATGGTGGACCACGGAAGGTTTCCATAGCTGTCACCCTCCTCCCCAGGATAAATCTAGTTAAAGAACAGGAGGCTGTAGGGCCTTGCTCAATCCTGCAGGCATCTTTTTGCACTTGGCTGAATAAAAAGGCAACTTGCTTCCTTACATGCAGTTTAGAGCACTCCAGATGAGTGACCTGTCTTCAGTTGTTTCAATCTGCCAACAAGCTCTGAATTTCCAGTACAACAGCTAGATTGTCAAGTTGATGATTTAAAAAAAAGAAAAAAATAGAAAAAAAAAATTAAATCTAGGGGCAAGGTATGAGTCATGTTGAAGTCACTGAAAAATGTTCAGTGATGATCCTGTGTTTACAGTTGCATTTTAAAACCTTGTCTGGTGCCTGGCTTTTACTCCCTTAATGCATTATTATTCTTTTAAAAGAGTAATTAGGTTATTCCTTTAAATAAATCTTTTAAAAGTCATCCAGGTGTTTTGTCAAAATATTTTACTGTGTTGAGGCACATACGTTACAAAAATTGGCTACATTGATAATGTACTCTACCAGCTTACAGTATAAAAAGACACTTTTCCCACAAATTCAGGTTGACTAGCATTATCATTAACCTACCTAATCCTTTATCAATAACATTCCATTTTGATGATTGTTTATGATTTGCTATCAGAGGAATAAATTGAGTAATCCTATTTGCTTATTTTAAATATTGTACAAAATGAACTTTCTCCCAGAGATACTGCACTTCCAGAGTATTCTAAGACTAAGTAAAAACCAGTGTTAATATTTGAGAGAGCTCCTTGATGTTTATATGCTAATTTTTTTTTTTTAATCCTTTTGGAGTCAGGTTATCTGGACCTGCTGGCACTAAAGTGCAGAATGTTAGCAATTGCTTTTACATCTTCCTTGCTGTTGAAATAGAAAATATTTCATCATTTTTATTCATATTATCATTTGTATAAAATAATTACTAATATTACCATGAGTATTTCTTTTGTTCTTAATATGCTGAGGAAAAGTATTTTCCTTATCTGCTTTAGGTCATTTAAAGCAGCATGGGGATACCTCTGGAAAGCGTATGTAGCCAACCAGAGAGGTAGTATTTATTGATACGTGAAGTTTTATTCTTTAGTTTATTGAACAGCACACCATGTTCCTTGGTGTTTTTAAACCCAAGACATACATTCACCGTGCCTATGTCTGAACCTGGGCTGCTATTGTTAACTTTTCTTCAATCATGTTCCCATGACTTATGATCTCTTATGAGAACTTTTTTTTCTTTGCCTATCAAGAATGCCACTTATCTCGTGTCCCAAAATAAACAGTGAACATATTTTCCTTTGCAACTGTTGTTTTGTTGTTGTTTTGTTTTGTGGTTTTGTGTTGTTTTGCTTTGGTTTTTTTTTAATATGACTTTAAAAAACCAGTATTCATCCTTCAGGTGCCTTGGCAGTAAGGTGTCAGTGTTTTCATAAACATGTGGAGATGTGGGGTGCCTACAGGTGAGGGGATGGTTTAGAGATCTGTATTTTTTTTGAGTGTTTTTTTTGGTAGATAGTAAAAGTTCATTCTCTGTGTAGCTGCAATACCAGTTTGCCTTTCTGCTACACAGTAATGGTCTCTTGTGCACTTATCGTCAATGTTTCGGGGCTTGATAGCATTGTTTTTAATTTCTGGACAGTCTAAAGTCCCTTACTGTAAATACTGGTGTTTTACTGAAATAAGAGCAGGTTTTTTAAGCTCTCAACATTTTAGAGGCTTTGTATTAATTTTGACTATCTAACTATTCTTTATGGGCTTTTTGTTTCACCTTCTTTTGGCCAGGTGTGCTTGCATTCAATGTTTCGGGGCTTGATAGCATTGCTTTTAATTTCTGGACAGTCTAAAGTCCCTTACTGTAAATACTGGTGTTTTACTGAAATAAGAGCAGGTTTTTTAAGCTCTCAACATTTTAGAGGCTTTGTATTAATTTTGACTATCTAACTATTCTTTATGGGCTTTTTGTTTCACCTTCTTTTGGCCAGGTGTGCTTGCATATAGTGCATGTGAATAGTCGGGACTTTTCAGCCCCCAGACAGGAGCTGGCTCCCTTCAGGCACTGTCCTGTGAGCATTTCCCCTCTTGTTTTAACAGATAATTTGATTATTCTGCGGTGCCTGCAGAAATTGTTCTCTTGGAGCAGTAATACTGGGAAGAAACTTAACATGTTGTTTTGTTTTCTTCTGAAATCTGTTTTAGCATCTAATGGGTGTTTGGGTTTTGGTTTTCTTTGGTTTGGTTTGTTTGTGTGGTGGAGTTTGTTTGTTTGTTTTGTTGGATTTTTGTGTGGGTTTCTTGTTGGGTTTTTTTTTTGGAGGGGGGGGGGGGGGGGGGGTTTTTGTGGGTTTGTTTTGGTTTTCTCACCCCCCCCCCCAGTCTAGCAGCTAGTGCTAGTCTGGAGACCACAATTTGGGAATACTCGATGTACAAACATCTGTCTCTCTGCAATTGGCATGGCTGTATTGCCTGTGAAGGGTGAAGCTTGACTCAGTTCTGCAAATCATCCAAATAAGAACTGTGAAAACTTTTGTACAACACAGTACTATTGTATGCTTTTTCCAGTTGCCTTATGGAAGATGGTTATAAATGCTTGCCACATTTGTACCTGTGTTTATATAGAGAATGGGTGAGGGGAGAATCTACCTTTGTTGGCAAAGCTGGCTTTTCAAATTTAATGAGAATTAATAGATCTTGCATGGTGAGAGGAGCTATAGATACTTACAGAAGTAATTATTTTTTAACTTTTACATAATTTTTATATATATAAAGTCATTTAGCAGTTTGTAGTAAGTAGTGTCACCAAAATAATCTTTTAATCGGAAACAGGTGTAGCATTTTGTTGTAAATTGTGGATTCTCTATTCATTTCCAATTATAAAATCCTCTTGACTTTAGACTTAAGAACGTACTTGATGTTCAAAGTCACTGATAGAAGCTGAGTAATTTTTGTCCTTAGATCTGGGACTAATTCCACACCAGGAGAGCAAGGGATGCTTTTCAAGTTAGTTGTAAGCAGCAACTTTTGTTAGTTGCTCTAAAATTTTAACTAAATCTCTTGGGGATGAGATGAGGAAGATGGCAAAGGGAGAAATAGTTTAATAGACAAAGTGAAGACACTTGGATACTCTAGAAATACAGGTGAGATGAGTAAATGCATGTGATAAAGTGCCTGCTTGTCTCCAGTGTGGAATGTGTGTGTATTCATATGCATATGCAAATAGGTTCTTGTCTTCTGGATGTTGGACATCCCTGATTTCACTCATTTTTAGTATATTTTTAGTGTAGTAAATTTTAGTGTGTTTCTCCCAGTGGGTGTTCTGTCTATGCATAGCACACATTAACGGGTTAATAGAGCAGTAACATTATTTATGGTAAGGTTAGCCTAGGGTAGACGTAGTAGTGGAGAATTGAAACCAAATACGCTAAACGGCTATTTAAGAATTATTTAGTTTGCAGATACTTGCCCACACATGCTTGGGGGAGGAGAAGAAAGTTCTTTCTTCATTTAAGAGGTTTGTACTCTGTCTTTTCCCCTTGCCTTCAGTTACTCACAAGCATCTTCTTGCCAGAGACTTAAGTCCCTTTTAGCCTTGCAAACATTTGGTTTGTTATTTAGCCCAGCATAAGCCTGGTAAGCAGAGGGACAGGAATAGTACTGAGGAAGGAGCCTTTATGCATCAGCCACTGATGGAATAGAAATGTTCTCAGTTTGACATGGGCATATAAATTACAAGTTCATACGGTCAATTCCAAATATAATGTGGAATTTAGTCCACCCTTACCTCCTGTGTATTTGAAGTACATAAGAACATTAATAACTTGTTTTTATAGCACAAGATCTGTGCAGTGCTCTGCAAACTGACAAAATATCCCATCTTTTCTTAGAAGTACATACAAATCAATGGGATGAAAGTGTCAAAGGCATGTCTTTGGAAAGCAGGTTCTTTTACACCACTTCACACACTGACATTTTTTCTTTTAAAAATACTGCATTAAAGAAGTTGTGAGAAATCCCTTGACTTCTGTGTTTAACATAATAAATGTACTCTGAGGTTTATTGCCCGGTCAGTTCAATCAGTAGAATTCTTACAGTGAAAGACATCTGCAAATGCCCACACAACTGTAAGTATAAAAGATCTTCCAAACTTTTCTAATCTTTGGAAAGCACAATGAAGAAAAATGTTTTTTTCCAGATGATCCTGTCCAAATGTCAACAAAAGCAATAATTTAGTATTTGCTGTCTAAAGCATTGTTCCTGAATTGCAACAGTTATAATGGGAAGTTGATTCCAGGTAATTCAGCTTCAGAAATTCCACATTTTGGATCATTTAGATATGAAAAACAGTTCTTGCTCCAAATAAGACAAGTAAGTAATAGGACTGGATAGCAGAAGTATAATGCTATCTTACAAATGAGAATTTATGGCATGGAGAATTCTAGGAGATTTCTGGCAGACCTGAGACTGGACAGTTAAATCCCATAAATCTAATTCAAATCATAATCTTTTACTTCTTGCAGATTATTAGAGTAGTTCTGTAGGATCATGGTCTTTCAAAGTTTTGACCAAAGAAAGGAGTAGGGGGCAAATCTGTAGTATTAAACCCAAGCTTTGCTAACCGTTTTCTTCTCCTGTCTGGGGAAATTAGTTTTAGAAGATGTCACTGGGGGTGGGGGGGTGGCGGGAGGCAATGGGGACACACACACGGATGGACAGACACACAGTCTAATGTAACTTTTTTTCCCCACACGTCACAGTCCATACATAACATTTCCTTATCCGTTCTTCAAGAACACATGGGCCAACATCCTTATGATTACCTGTATAGTCTGTGTTGCTCATCATCACTTGGGCATGGCATTCCTCATTAAATTTGTTTGTATTTTTTCTTCTGTTCTGTTACTTTATTACAAAATTTTCCAGTAATATGATTTTGTTATGTATTAATTACTTATTTTAAGGTTGAAAATTTGTATTAGGAGTTTGCAGACAATTCATATTATGTAGGTTTGACTGCTTTATTGAAAGGTAAGGCAGTGTGGATGAGTTTGAGTTTGCCAGACTTCAAGGGTTATTGATTGGGAAGCTGCTTGCAGTCAGAAGAAGACTGAGCTAAGATGGAGCGTCTGATGAGATAAAGACTAGGTTAGGAAAATGATTACGACTGGGGACCTGCTAATCACTGACCTCTGTAGGGATCCTGTAGTTTATCACTAATCTCACTTGCACTTGCCATTTTCCTGTGTTGCTGCTTCATTGTTCATAGCTGAGTGAGTAATTTGGCTTGGGATGAACAGGAGGAGGGTGCTGCAAGTCCAGCAGCTGCACTTGTTGGCACTGACTTGTTAAACATCCTCGGTGTAGCCAGCAGTGTTCTTGGCACACTTTAGCCAATAATACTTAAACAAATTGTTGCGAAGAGAATAGGAGGTTGTTTGCTTTAAGCGCTTTCTTCAAACTGTGTTGCTTCAGATCTCTGTTTCATTTCCATGAGTTTTGGTCACAAGTATTGTAAGGAAAAATGCGTGTAGTATTTTTATTTGTATTCACAATATATACACGTGGGTATTATGTGCCTTTAAAATATCAGAGATAAGATTGTAGGTGTGAGACAGATGTTAAAACTGTGACAGCCTCTATTAATAAGTAGGCATATATAGCAGGAGAAGAGGAAGTGACTCCTCCGGTGCTGTGGGAAATGTCTAGGTATGTAGTAAAACTTTTATGGCTGGCGGGTCTAGCCTCTAAGAAGGAGGCAGCACACCAAATCCTAGGAGCAGGGCTGGTTTTGTGTTTTAATCAAACGTAGATTTTTTTTCATCATACTGAATAATTGGTGAATAAGAGTATTTAACACCAACAAAATTTTAAAAAATTAAGAATGGACCTGTGCTGTAGGCAGTAAGGATATCATTCTATTAAACTTCGCATACTTTCTTTCTACTTTGTGCTGAGTTGGAAAGTGATATTAAGAGTTGTAGGAAAAAATCTTTACTTTCTTGAACTTTTTTCTTGCATCACCCATATGCACCTGTCAGTATAGCTGTTGTAGCTTGTTCCTTGTTACATTCGTTCTGCATATGAAAAATAATTTGAATGTATTAATTCTGTGGGTAGCAGAGACACATTGTTGCTGGTTACTTTGTTACTGGATATGGAGGGGGTGAAAGCAGTACAAAAAATGATTTCTAGCCAAATCTACCAACACCAGTTTGATAACAACTTTGGGAATTTTAATTTTTTTTTTTATCAACACAGTTTTGTTTTAAACTGACTTTTGGGTAGGCTATCTGTTGTGACTGGTTAACAGTGTTATCAAGGATGAAATGATGATTAGGAACTGTAGAAAGATGCTTCAAGATTGACTGAAAGATGATTCTCTGTACAAGCAGGGCAGACATACTTCATGCCTGACAAACCGAGCAGCTGCCAGCTGTGGTCACTATGGTGTTATTCATGCTGGATGATAAACATGGGTCCATTTAAAAATGTTGGTGCTTTCCATATCACCAACCAAATAAATTCTTAGAAATGCATGGAAAGATCTTTAGTCTGCAAAGGGTTAATTCTGTGGGTGTTGAAGTACTTTTTTGCAGAGTTATGTTCTGTCATCCTCTCATAAACCAGGCATTATCTAGAAGCAGTGGGAGAAGGCAGTTTTACTACTGGCAGGCATTTATAGCACGTTCACTGAAGTAGTCCTCGACTGAGTTAATGTGGTGCTGTTTTCAGCTCACTATCACTTTGCATCTTGCTGTTTCAGTCCATTCTGTGTTAAGAGTATTTAGGCTGCACAGCTGTTATACAGATAGATTTATTATGGAATACAATTCCTTGTGTGGTATTCAAAAGCTGTATTCAGTTGTGAGCATACCACATTTAGACAAGTGATTACAAGAGAAAAATAATTATTTACTAAATGCCTATTAATGTTTGAATTGGTGCAGAGTGTGTCAAGGTTTTAAGTTTATGAAGCTAGGAAGTACTTGTGGTTCAAAATGCTTAGTGGGATTTTCTTGTTTGGGTTTCTTTTAACTCCATAGTCCTTGGGCTTTAAGCCTGAAAACATCTGAAACTTAGTTAAAAAAACCCAACCAAACAAAACAAAGCACAAAAAAACCCAACCAAAAAAACCCAAGACCACAAACAAAAACAAACCGCCAAAGAGAAAAACAAAACAAAAAACCCAAACCAAACTCATTCCAAATTACTAAAAGATTCAAATGCCTTGTGAGTTGATCTGTGCGAATTTAAGGTTTTTGTGTATAACCAACTCAACTATCTTTAAATATCTGTTGCTTTAGTTCATATCTGGTTGGAAGACCAGAAAAGTTTACCATGATGCAACTTTGTAAGCAGGGCATACATTTTCTTTCTAAAATGACAGCACATAACTTCTGAAACATGTGAGTTAGGAGCTACCTGATAAAGGTGCTCAAGGAGCTGATGATTTGCAATAGCCTTGTGTCGGAAGCCCTACTGCACAGGTCTGATGGGAAATGTTGGGGCTGAGAATACTGGCCAAAGTTGCTGTACTTCTCATGAATATTTTGTGAAAATAAAATAGGATTTGAAGAGGAAATAAATTTCATTTGGGCGTTACTTTACCTTACCACCTGGCAGGTCTACACGCTACCTCACAGCCACGTTTACCCAAACCTGTGCAAATGAAAACATTCAATGAGGATGTTGTCATTTAATAGTGGTTTTGCATAGCTCTCTCCTTCGTCCAATTAATGTCAGGTGCTGTAGTGGGTTTTCTCATGTCCCCTTAATGCTGGGCATTAGTGTTTCTGAATTTCCAGCTATAATAAAAAAGATACTATTGCCATCTGTGTGGTGAGCACTGACTGAGACAAAATCCAGTTGAGAGAGGATGGAGAGGTTATGATCAGGCAGAGGGTAAAATATACTCAACAGCAAATCTTGTGGGGTAGACCCTGAAACATCCTGCAGGTTTGCTTTGGCTTTCAGTCTTACTGTATTTTTAAGGTTTGCATGCTCATAAACACTGGTGCTCCAATGAGTTTGGATTTTACAGTACCCTCTACATTTTTATGCTCTTCTGTCAATCTGTAGAGAATCTGAATCCTCTCCAATATTTCATAGAGTAATGGACTCTAAGGGGATGGGGAAGATGACAAATCGAGGATTATGCAGAGCTGGTTTAGGTAAATGAGAGAGAATTTTCCAGTCCTGCAAAAGTGACAACAGGGTGGGGTTTGACAGTACTAGAGAGAACCAGGAACAGGACCCAAGTGTGGGCTTAATGTGTGTTTCTGTAGTGTGTGCCTGTTGGTTTGTATTGTTTAAAAATGTGTACCTTTAACATTGTTGACACTATTGCAGGTTTGAGAGTCATATCTAAGTGCTGGCACTGGGAATGTGTTTGGGAGACTCTCTCTATAAAAGACACCATCTTGTACTTGATTCTAGGTCGCTTTCCAAACCCTTCATTGAAAAAATTAGCCATTTGAACACAGGTTAAATGTTAATTTGCTCCAGCTCTAATTCTTGATAAATATTGAGGTAGTGCAGCGTCAGGCAGCCTTGACTTTTCTTGATCCTTTCTTAAAACCCAATTTAGTATAGATTGGGCTATTCTAGTCAGTTTTTTTCCTTTAGTATGAACCTACCAAACTTTTAAAGTGATAATATTTAAATAACATGATTTTATGCATTCTTATCTGACAATTTCTTGCTTGCTACACAAATCATAATTTAAATCATAATTTTCTAGCCTCTGTAATTGACTCTTGTACAAATACTTGTTTTAAAACCTGCCTGGAATACTGCATACTTCAGTCGAAGTTGTTTATCATGTTGTATAAGATTCTCATTTTCTGGAAAGAAAATGCTGAGTCTGGTATAATATGAACAGCATGATTCATCCTACTTCATATAATTTTGCATGCTAGGTATTTTATTTGCTTGGTGCCCGATAGTTGTTAGAGGCAAACTGCTTCAGCAGAAAGCCGTTAACTTTTTCCTCCCTTTGTTACAGCAGAGCTGCCATTTTTCAACCAAACTATTGTTGACCGGACTACCTGTAGTTATTAAGATGATAATCTTGCAGAGATGCTGTTCCAAGAGATTCAAACTTCCTCTTCCTCTCTGCTTACACAAGATGCACTTTTTAAACAAACAATAAGCATACTTTAGTTTTTCCTCTTACGAAATGACATTTAGGGATTTTTCGTAGTAAGACAGAAAATCAGAAAAAGCAAAGGAAGTCCTGTTCTGGAGGTGCGATTGCAATAGCATGGAACTATTTATCACTGAAATGGGAATGTGTAAGAAAGGCTACTTTTTCTTCTCGTGAGGACTAGATGTCACATGCATTGTTTAGAAGAGCGAATGCCTAGTTGGGTAGGATGACATTAGTTTTCAAGTAGATGGGTATCGTGGTTTATTAATGCTTACCTTTGGATAAGACTCTGGTGTTATGGGGTGTTTCTTAGTTCTGTCATAATTAGGGCAGGTGTATGCACTTAGTGTTTTTTTTGTTATACACATACTTGATGGCTGTCTGATTCTTATTCTGTGGCTGTCTTATTCCGTCTGACATAATTCAGCAGAGATTTTATTCAAGACTTTTTAAAAAAGTGTCGGTTTGAACTCATGAACCCTACTGGAGAACTTTCACACCGAGTTTTAATATACAAACATGCCAGTTTGGTGGCATAACCAACAAATAGAGCACTAAGTAGTTTTTCTGGAATTGACAAATATATTGCTAATGTCTTGCTACCTCAGATAGCAACATTGGAGGGCAGCCACTCTGCACAAGGCACTGTATTCAGTATATGCCACCTACAGGCAAATATTGTGTATATGGCAGAAGAGAAGAGTCTGCTTTGCTGTCTTGACCGGTTTTATTGCTTGAGTTTTGTACTCGACTGTACATGAAACGAAAGGGTTTTTAAGGATTTAAGGGATGAGTGTCAAGAGCTGAATGATTCAGCCATGGTTTAAGTTTGTGGGGTTTCTTCTTGTTCTGAATTGAAGTTTTTGTTCACCTTTCATGTGGTTTTGTTGGTTTTATTTTACTGCTTAGTATATTCATCACCTAAAATGATACCAGCTATGTATTCGTTTCAAGTAGGAAGGAGAAATCTCTAAAAGCATCTGTGCCTTTGCTCACTGATAATGGAAGTGAAGCTGGACCTTTGCCCTTTTTATTTAAACATATGGATAGGGATATTTTATAACAATAAAAAATTGCAGTAGTTCTTTTTTACTGATCAGATACATAAGAAATGGAATTAAGTAAGTATGTAGTCTATTACAGTAGTGATGTGTGAGTGTGTTAAACGCAGATGTATAAAAGTCTACTGTTATTCATGCAACTTAATTTTTGTAAATTTACTGTGATGCTATCAGACTTTCTGAATTGCGTATGTTAAATGACTGATGGAGGTACTTAGCAGATTTTAAAAAGAGCGTAATTTCAAATGTCTTTCTTTTACAGGAAAAACCTCAGATAGAGGTCCATTTCCATTGTATGGTAGAGATACGGGGTTACCAGGCTGTCAAGTAAGTATAGTGATGATTGAAAGCAAATAACCTGAACTAAAATCTAGTTGAAGTTACGTGAATGTGTCAGGCTACCAAACATAATAAACAAGAAAGTGTTCCACAATTTGGAAAAGAAATTTTCTGGGTTCTGTGTGGTGAAATTGCCTTGCATGTACAGCCACTTAGGGGAGACACTTTTGCTATGTGCAAGTGGAACTAGTTCTGTAGCTCATAAGCATGAAGTCCTATGTTTTTAGTAAAAGGGAGATTGTTACTAGTCTGAACATACTGAGTGATGTGCTTCAGTTGTGTGTATCACATCTTTCCTACAGATCATTGTGAAATGAGTTTTCTTACCCTTTGCAGTTATTTGTTCCTCTCTCGGTCTGTGAACAGAATTGCAGACCAGTACTGATTGCACATCATGATTAGTCTGTGATACTTGGATTTTTTGTCTATGTAATTTGTCCAAAAAATACCAGTAATCGCCGAGCATAGTTCATTAGTTATCTGTTACTCTTAGTGGAGATCATGTGCATTTTTAAAGGAAAACAGTGTTACTAGGCTTTCAATTTTTAACAATTAGGTTATCTACTGTAATACTGTATTATTTTGTGTTTTTGATGATGTGGTTTTTAATTAAGAAAACTTCCTTTTTATGTCTCTAAATCTCCATTTTAGAGTGAAGATTTCTTCCATGTTATTTCTAATGAGCCACATTAAGAATACTCTGATCATTGTTTAAAAGTCTGTTTTGAATGTACAGGAAGTTTGAATGTTTATAAACTATAATTAGTATTTGATTACACTCAATATTTGTGACAAAGATTTAAATAACTAATATATTATGGTTTTATTTCTAAGAAATTAATTTGTTATGCTTGTTTTCTCAGAGAGGAATATTTTTTAATTTTACTGTAAGTAGACTATTTGCTTTGAACTGATATTTTCAGGAACACCTTTTTTTCTGGAGGGTAAAACTTAGCATACGACTTTGACATCTTGGTTTTGACTATTTTAACTAGTATTAAAAGTGTGAATGGGCAGCATCATGTGGCAATGCAGTCCTTACATCGCTTCCTCTGTTAAGAAAAGATCGTTCTCACAGCCTTTACTACTTTTCTGCAACACAGATGTGACGAACAAAGACCCATTTGTAACTGTATGGGTGAGCTTTCAGTAACGTTCTCACAAAAAGCAGTATACCTCTTTAAGTTCAAGTTAAGGGCTCACATTATTGCCAGTCTAGACAGTAAAACATTGTATTAGTGTTATTACTATTGTTCAAATAACTTAGTATGTACTGTATTTAAGATAATAACTTAAACTTGACATTAGCTTGGAAGCAAACTAATTTCCACGTTACTCTTTCGTTAAGTTAATGTTCTGTATTGCAAAAAGGGTTTATGTTAACTTTGCATAAAATTCTGTCTTGCTTTGTGGTAATGAGTGTAACTTCTGTTGTTTGGCTTCTCACTGAGCAAAATGCTTTTACATCTCCTAATTGTTTATATCTAGTACCATTTAATATTAATTTTTTACATGTAGCCATTCTAAAGCCAAAAATCTTATACATACTTCTTTCTATTAACATCACTTCTAATTCTGTTTATTCCTTTGATGTGCTTCCTACTATTTCCTCTTCCACACTTTCTTCTTTCTTAAACATTTTTAGTATATGGGAAAAATGTTACTATAGGTAAATCTGTTTGACTTTTTTATTCAGGATAGTAGAAAATGATCATAGTTAACTTTCACTTAAATTTTAATTAAATTAAAATTTACATGATAAGTTACAGTTTATACTTTAATTTGGTCTTATCAGTTAAATCTGACAGTGTTTGAAATAATTTGATAACTTGGAACATGGTGGGTTTTCTGAATCTTTTGGGGTTTTTTATATTTTTCGTAAATCCATGCCAGTGCCTGAAATACAGCTCTCATTGTAGCTACAATGTTTGAAAACTATCATGGAGAAGAAGGTTGAAAGCGATCCTGAGAGGTCATTTTGACAGTCCAAGTGAAGAATCAGCTGCATTATCCCTGAGAGATACTCATATAGTCAGTTCTTAAAAACTCTAGAAGTGGAAGAGACTGTATGACCACTCTGGGTTTTGTTTTCCATTACTTAAATGTACTTACTCTTGAGAAGTTTCCCTGATGCCTTATCTAAATATCATTGCAATTAAAGTATCTAACTCTTGTGTTACAGATAGTGGGCACGAGAAGAATCTGTAGAGGCTGGAAATCCAGTAGATGATTAAGATGATAAGGAGTCCTTAGAAAAGCTAAGACATAAACGGAGTTAATTTTTACATTGGAGTGTATAGTGCAAGTATATTTTTAATAGCAGAAAAGTAACAGGGTCTATCTCAGATTGAAATACTGGTAGAAAAGCTTATGCTCTTCTCTAGAGGTTCTTCAGTAGGTTCACAACCATAGGGAATTCCAGTGTTTTAAACTAGGTAAAGTACCTCATCTAAGGCCTTACCATTATGGCAAAAAGAAATTTTCTGAGTATGACAACACTGTTATTTTTTTGCTGTGTGTTATTTGCCTTTTTCATAACAAATATCCAATCTTTGATACTTGTTTGATTGGTGATGGTCTAAAATTTCCCAGTATCTTCTTATGGTAATGCTGGCCTGCTTGTCATTCCTCAACCTATATTTTTCAGTTTACAGGTTCCATATGCAACAATGTATTTACTTTTTAAGACATTGCTTCCACCTTCTCTAAATTTGTCAGTGCAATTTTGAATTCCAGACTTGCACTGCATTTGTAGATCCTTCTGGGTTATTTGCTTTGTGAATTTAGTAAATGTGGTCTTCATTTTTCATCCAAGTCACTAATTAAGAGGTGGAATGATGCCCAAAACAGACGCCTGCAAAGTCTCAGTTAATACATTCACCCAGCGTTGATCATGAACTCCTAGCTGCTGTTTTTTAAACAGCTACGCTCTCTATTCAGCAGTTTTAGTTGTCCTTGGTTTCTTAGTTCACCTGTGAAATGTGAAAGTAGTAAAAGCCTTATTAAAACACCTCTTATGCTATCTGAGAAGGAAGTGAGGTTGGTTTTGCATAGTTCATTCCAGCTGAATCCATATCACTTCTTCTTTATCTTCTGGCATTTGCCATCTATTTTTTTTCTAGTATTCTTCAAAAAAAAAATAATTTAAATTGTTGTGGAATTACAAGCCACTGCTTTTGTTCCTCCCTGAAACAAACCAACCAACGCTTCTTTTTTAGTCACTGTACGTTCTCTGAACCATGAGTTTTTAAAGGCAGTGGCTAAAGTTTCTGAAATTGCAAGAATGGCAAGAGCCAGTCTTCTGAGTATCTTATTGGGTGCAGATGAATTGAAAATACCTAACTTCTCCGGCTACTCTCTAACCTGTTCTTCTCTTACCAAAGTTCTTTCCATATGTCATTGGTGTAAATGGTATTAATAACCTGCTGTGGATGTGTGATGACTTTTAATTTTTACTTCCTATTAAGTTTACAGAGGGCTGGAATGAAGATTCTCAAGACTGCTGTAAACTGAAATGTTTAAGACTCTTCCTATCACTTCTCACCCTTTACTGAAAATGATCTAAGCAGTGATTTGTATGGACTGTTAGCCAGCTACAGGCTTTATATTTAGCCTGTAGGAGTTTGTGTGATTGATTTTCAATGCAGCATAAAAATCTAAGCAAATTAGGTAAAGAAATGCGATTCAGGAATAACATTTAGTCACAAGAATGTAAATATGGCTAATTTATGAATATTTTTGCCAAACAGGAAGTGCGTACTTTCAGGTATTATTTCCATCAGGTGTTTTAAGCAAGCCAAAAAGGAGCATCCTAGAGTATAGCACTTTGCACTGGGCCCATTCATGCAAGTAAGAGTGTTGATTAAGGTGGTTGCGTTTGTCTTAAGCTGTGTTTTCATGTGGCTTAGTGTTAAGAAGGTTAATGGTGTATGTTTCTGTGCTACATTAAAACCTGTGCTTGTCTAGTGTTTTGCAATCAAGTTCTGAATCCTCTTCCTTTTTTGGCTTTATTTGTACTTTACTGCATACTTTCTCCTTCTGACAGGTGTTCACTGTATTCTGCACCTTTCCAACTCTTACTGCCTTTTTTTTTCTCTCCAATGTTTCACAAAGTATGTAGACTCTAAAAGGATGCGTGAGATGGCAAATTGAGGTTTATGCAGAGCTGATTTAGATGAATGTCAAAAACTTTTACCTGGACAAAGGATTGGCAGCTTTTAGAAGAAATGTAAAAACTGTATTTTGCTATCAGAATGAAATGCACTGCTACATGGCTTGACACAATATCTCTATTTGTATCTTTGAATTGGAGGAGAAGGACTTGTTTGTGATTTTTGTGGGGGATTCCACCATTCCTGTTGCCTGTGTAATTGCAGATTTGGGAACGGTGTCTTTTCACAAATCTTAAATCGGGTATAGATTAAGTTTTCAGAAAGCTTCTTGTAATAAAAAGGGTTTTCTTTACATTTGTGTAATTTAATACTGAAAACTGTAGCTTATGTAAAAGAAACAAGATTAGACTTCAGATACTAAATGCATGACTCCCATTTCCAGTCTCATCAAAGAGGTACCCAGCTGTCACTGCACATTGCTTTGACAGGTCTGAGCTCTAAGAAAGCCAGGAATCAGCACTATTTTCAAAGTGAAATTGAGATAAATGTGCAATACGTGTGTAGCTGTTAGACTAATTCTTTTAATTGTTTCTGTGGGTCTTCACAGAAGCTAACTTTATCCCCATGAGCCTGTAAGTGCCCCAGCTAATTGGCAGAGAGATGCTCCTTGAGCCTAACAGTGCCTGTTCTGGTGTGCCTGGCAAAGTCTGTCTCTCCCCACTGGCATCGCGAGGCTGAAGATAGTAAATTATTTGTGACTATCGCCTTAATGTTCTGGTTTAATTCTAAACAATCATGCATGAAAAATAGACATTATGGATTTTTTGACATGTGGAGATAACGCATTTACCCTCCCTTCAGAGTAATTTCAAGTCAGCATACTATCCTATGTGTGAGAAAGATAAAATGGAGTGCTAAATGTAACGGACGTTGGGCAAGAACTAGAGAGGCATTCACCAGTTATTTTTTAAAGTGTAACCTTTTTATAAAGAGACGTATCTTAATCTACTTTATTTTTCAAACTCTAATCCATATGTTGTATATGATGACAGGACACTTTAAATGTTACAAAACCCGTTTAGGAAAAAGTTTAATTGACGATAAATCTGTAGAATACATGAATGCTGGAAGGAGCTGTGAATTATATTTCCTAAATACATTTCACTTAGCCTACATAAAATTATATATATATTACAGCATAAAAATATATACTGTATATAGTATGTGATATATATACATATGCTACTATATATTTCATGCAGTATGAAATATATAGTACTATATAGAGACCATATGAAGAATTTATATGGTACTGTGTATACTATAAATATTTTATTTAGTAGTGGCAGATGGATTTTTAACTAATTTCTGCTGCTATTATTATATAAGTTTAGTCCATATTGGTAATAAAGCAAGCTGCTTCAGGATCTTTGTTTTTTTGGATGAAGGGGGAAAAAAAAAAAATCCGATAGAAAGCTGGTGTATCAATGTTTCCAGTAATAATTGCTACACCATTTTCCCTTCAGTAGCCATCAGCTCTGCTATTGCTGTGAAGCTAATGTGAGGTGACTCATTTAGCAGCATATTATTGCATCATTGCAACATGATGTAAGGCACATCAGGCATTATTAAATTAGCCTGAATTTTGCAGTATGACAGTAACATTTTATGCACATTAGCACCATACTTAGTGCTCCTTATGGGAATATACTTCAAGTAAACATATTAAGACATAATTTCAGACAACTTTTCAGGATTTACCAATTTCTTCTTTATCAAGAAAAAAAAAAACTTCACTGGAATATTCAGACAGATGTAGTGGACGTTGTGCATCTTCAGAACACGTTTTGTGTTTCTTAAATTACTTTAAATGTATGTTATAACTTGGGTGGTGCCTTGGAGAAAAAATTAACTGACTTCTCACTGATTGTTAAAGTAAGTTGGAACAAACTCATCCATCTTCCACCTTTGCTATGATTCAATATAGAAACATTTTCCTCATCTGCGTGCCAGTCAGAGAAAGCTAGATTTGTATATGCCTGAGTCGCTTGTGCTGAAAAATATTACAGAATTTAATACCGTATAGGTATTGAGCAACTGGAATTCATACTGTTGGCTTTTTAGCAAAGATTTGTGACCTTTCTTTGTTTATTGACTTAGGAACAATTTTCTTCACAATTTGTTGCGGAACTTAAAAGGTTTGCATCTTGTCTGAAAATTTAACAATGTATTAAAGAATAAATTTACAGATATAAAAACCTGTATTTATTAGCTGTTGCATCCTTCACAGACTAAAAAGTTTGTTTTATTTTTGTGCAAAAAAAAATTTAAGCCAGTTCTTAACAAACAGACTGTAAGAACTTAGAAGTAAACCCAAAAAATGCCTTTAGCACCAATTTCTTGGGCCATTTAACAGATGATCACTTTGGCAAAAGAATTGTTTGCAAGTGTATGTTACTTTGGCTTTGCATAGTCAGTAATTTGCCGCTTTCAAATGTAAAGACTTTAAAGCAGTTCGAGCGGAATGCAAATCTAAAGAACAGTCCTGCAATGCTGGGGAAAGTGGTATCTCGGAGCACACTCTCTTTAACAGCTATGTCACAGGTTGAAGAAGTGTAATAAGAGTAGAACTCCAGAAATTTGAGTTATCTAGGGAGAACATAAAAGCTCGTTCATATTGTGCATAGGCAAAAATGGCAACTTTTCAGTGTTAGTGGTGAGGTGGTCAGGAATACACAAGCAAGAGTGAAAACCAGTATCCATAGCAGGACGTAGATACCAGCTTGCTGCATAGAGAAAAATTAATAGAACTGAATAGCACTGACTTAAAAGCATTTTTAATATGTTCATAAACTATACAATTGTAAGATGTGTATATAGTATAACGGAGAAGATTAACTGATTTTATTTTTTTTTTTAGTAAAGTGTCAGGTAACATTAAACAGCTGGAAGAATAAGCATACAGACAAAAATGTGAATGTTAGGAGTTAAGAGTGTATAAGAATGTATATGGGAAGCAGAAATGAGATTTACTGACAAAAATGGAAAAGCAAAGAATGGTATGAAAAAATGTAATTTGAAATATGTGTTTGGTAAGAATAAAAAACTTGGAAGTGGCAAAAGTGGAAGAAATGAGTGATTGTGAATAGTGGGATAGAGTAGTGTTTTAGTGGTATCTGACAGCTGAGATGGCACTTCAAATGTGTGAATCAAAGAAGAAAAAGGTATTTGTAGCACATCACATTTTAAAACGTGGTTGTTCTTTAAGTGTGTATGAAAGCTTCCAAACAAGTCTTTTTTGATCCTCAGGCGTAGCCCCTGAATAACAGCATGGCAGCATGTCTCTGCAGTTGCTCCTAGGATGCTTTGCTAAGTTTTTAACAATTCATTACTTAAATACAAGGGCCGTTGTTCTAGACCGCTACTGACATGCTTTACTGTGGTGTTATATGTCAAAGAACAGTAAGCACTAGATGTCTTGCTGGAAGATGAGGCAAGTAATGGACAACTGTGTAGAACAAATACATTAGGTGTGTGTTTGTAGGGCCAGCAAGTAGTTTCTTCTTGGTTAACCTGATGTATGTCTGAAGTTTGCATATGCAAGCCCTCTTGCACATGTTCAGAGTTCTGCAGTTTTCATTTCTTCCTGTAGGAATTCTGTTCATAACCTGAAACTTTTTTTATTGTTTGTCTCCAAGACTTGTATCCCTACTTGGCTTCCTTGAGAGAAATAATTAGACAGTTATTCTGTGTTGAGGATGTGCCGTCTGCTCCTACGATATTGTAGTGTTATTGCAAATATTTTTTTTTAAAGGAATTAGTGAAGGGTTTAAATTAATAGAAAAATGTAAATAGCTTATCTCAGGAATTATTAGAAATAGGCATATTTAGACCACACCTAGGTGGTAGAGAGTAGAGGAGGTAATATAGTGGCAAAAGGGATGCGAGTGTGTGGGTAATTCTCTCTGGAGAATGTTAGGCTAAACTAGTGCACCTCAGATCGCTTCAGATTGCCTTTTTTTTAAAAAAAAAAAATTCCACGTTTTGAAAGGAGATCTTTAAAAAATAATAATAAAAAATATGTATAGATATAGAATATACACTTCAATGTAATTGTGTACAATAAAAAAATGCATACTTTAAACATGCTAATTTTAAAGAAGCATAGGTGCTATAGAGGGGCTACCATTTTGTAGTTTAAAAAAAAAAATTTAGAATTTACCTTGGTGCTAATAAAAGATGTCAGAGTGCATCAGCTATGAATCTACAAGGTGTTTTCTTTTTTTTGTTTAATTTTTTTTTTAACTAACATATCAAACAGCAACAAGAAAGCTCTTCCTGCACACTGCTGGCTATATATTTGAAGATACTTTAGATGGATCTTTCTGATGAGGCAGATAATACATGATATTCTGGACCTTTCTTATCTGTGGGGCCTTAGAAAAAGACTACAAGCCATGGCACCAGTTGCTTTTCTTCCTCACATAGTTTTAGAAACAGTATAGAGAACATAATGTCTACTTAAATGCAAGTAATACAGAGTTATGGAAGTATAAAAAATTTTAAGGCTTGTACATGTGTGGAGTTTTTAATACCAGTATAAATTTAAAGCTGACAAACTGATTTTATTTTGTAAATTTTCTCTTCTAAATCTCCTTCTCTGACACCTTTGATATCAGGTGTCTCCCCAAAGCAGATTTTTACAGCTGAGCTATCAATCTCTAAGAAACGCAGCTTCTGAAGGGAAGGCTGACACAATGTTAACTGAAGCAGTGACTCTGGATTCTGCCAGCTGATACCATCTCAAAAGGCTGGGATGGGGAGGGGGTTATATAGTTTAAGGGCAGATGGAATGTCCAAACTTGAGTTTATTTTTCTTGATTTTACTTCTCAAGTAAAATCAAGCAAAATTAACTTTCTGTTGATTATGATTTATTGGAAGTGAATTACTTACTGTGCTATTGGGAAAATATCTCCTGTCTCTCAGCAGATAAGGAGCCTGTGGAACCTTTTTAGAAAGTAAAAATACACTGGGCACAGGCTAGATCTCTTTTTGCAGAGCTGGAGGTGACCACCTGAAGTTAATCAGGGAAGACGTCCCCCCAGTGAAGTGGGTAGCAGGTGTTAGGAATTAGTTATAGTTGGGGGAGGGATGCTATTTATAAAAGGGGAGCAGTTCAGCAAGGAATAATTTCGAATGTCTTAAGCAGACAAACTGTTACTTGTCTTTGCCCTTATCTTTCTCACACTATTTAGGGTTGACACAGTTTCTTGCCTCCTTTTAATTTTTGATTGTGTTTGATTGTATTTAAGGTAGTGAATATCCTGTAAATCAATATATATATAGTATCTTAGACACTGCTGCATAAGGAAGGAAAAAGCTTGTTACATCATGGAGTGCAGATACAGTTTCTTTGGCCAATTACTATTTGTCTCCAGCTAATCTCACTGCCTCAGAGCTGGATGCTTCTCAATTACAAATGTATGGTATTATTGGAGGATAGGAAAAAGATTAGCTTAGTTCTCTTCTTCCAGCCATACCTGTCTGTTTGAATGAGCTGGATTGCCCTTTGGATTTTCCCGAAGTGTTTATTCCTTTTATCTATCACTACTCTAGTATGCTGAGCTGTCATTTGCCTTCCTTTCTCACTTTACAGGGAGATAAGGTCCCTTCCTGAACTTTGCATCTGCACAGATTACTGCTCTCAAGATGAATACAGGCCCTGAGTGGAATTGGGAAGGGAGAGAGGAGAGTGGTGTAGGCAACCTGTTGTTCAGCATTTGCTGCCTGGAATGGCCTAGAAGGGACCGTAGCTTGAGCAGATAGTGGATGGAGAGAAGCACAAGACAGATTTGCCATTTTGATTCCTTTCCTGTGGAACTGAACCATCTAGCTTGCATTGGTTTCAGTTGCCTTGTGGAGTGCTTTTTCAAGATGATAGTGCTCCTGATGGCACAGATTTCTAAAGAGCAGGGAGAGAAAGATAACATTTATTAAGGGGAGGGGATTGTAGCCTAAGATACTTACTGGGCTTGTCTATCCGTTTGCTAGCACCCTAGTATTGGACTTAGCTTTCACTCGATTGTATGTGAAAACATATGGGTCCTCCATGTTAAGTCCTAACAATTATCTGGTTGCTAAATTAATGATAGTTTTTGAACCCCCATTACGTGACGCATTTTCTGACTTGGTGCTTGGAGTGAGTGAGATTTTTCTCTTGGTTGTGTGGGAGAGGAGATGCACAGCTTCCATACCATATACGTGAAACATTCTACTAATGGTCTGAAATATTTTGAAATCATTTTGCTGAAGATGCAGAGGAAGTGACAGATGCAAGGATAGTTTGAGCTTTATAATGTCCTTTATAGTCTGACTTCTGTAAATAAGATTCAGCACAAAATCTTTTATTATAATGTTGACTTCTCATGCTTGTATCTTGTAATCATAGAGAAAAGCAGGAAGGCTGGTACCAAAAAACTAAAAAGTAGATGAATAACCCCTCAGCTGCTTCTCTTCTGACATTTTGCAGTTCTCCACAAACCTTCTGCTTTTGTATAATCACAGTAAGGAAGCTGTTCAAATTACTGTTTTCATAATGTAGCAAAAAGATTCAAAGGCAAAGGGAGGGGAGCCTGACCTGTAATCACAATGCTTAGTAATGCCTTCCTAGCATTCAGTCAGCAATGCAAAAATACCTTGCCTGGGGGGATGAGCAAAAACAAGCTGAGCCAGCATAACCTCGGGGATTGGACACCAACATCAGCAGGGTGCCGCTTTTAGAAGTGTAAGACATAATTTGTAGTCTTGCCAGTATGCAGTATCAGTGCAGGGAAGCCACTATTGCAAAAGAGAAGGAAGGGACTCATTCAAAATACTTGGATTAATCAGGTGCTTTAAAGCCATTTAGATGCAGAAGAAATACAAAATGTTTCATTCTCTTTGCATTTAATCTTTACTCCTCCCACTGCTTAAAAAACCATATGGAATTCTGAGTAAACTTCCGTCATCTTCCTCCATCTTCCTCCTCTGCCCCTGTGCTCAGTCTCAGTATATTTCCACATAAACAGAATTATCCATAGTAGCAGATTCTGCTTGGGTATACACACTGAATAAGCAGCTCATGGTGATCCAGAAAAGCTGTGGTGTAAAAAGAGAATATATTAATACCTTGGTATTTTTCAGTGTTAACATTAATTGGGAAGACAGTAAAACTAAATGTCTGTTATTTTGTTTATGATGTTGCATCACTTCAGTATTTAGTACCCTAGGTAGCTGTTTTTTACTCCAGTGAGCTAGATTAGCCTGATTACACTGGCAGGATGCAGTTGATGGATGACTGTCATTATCTTCTCAAACCTGCACGATACTTTAGGTATAGGAGATGATAATTAAATTTTCAAGAGACCACACTGAGATTATAAGATCTGAGTATTTTTTTTTTAAATGAGGAATATGTTTGCAATTATCAGCATGTTGTTGGAGGATCCTCTCCTGAGATGTTTTATTAGCAACCTCTGATTTCCTTTAAATTGATCAAGAAAAAATGCTCAGGTTATCATATAACACTTTAGATGTTTTGGGTTTTTAATTCTGGTATTTTCCTCCTCCTGAAACAGACCAAAAATGTATTTGATCAAATCTATTGGTAATGGCTTGAAGATGTACAGGTTAGCACAATATATTTAATGAAACCTTGTTTGAGACAAAACACTAGAGAAGATCATAATTAATGCCTCGTTTTCTGCCAGTTGCTATTGATTACTCATTCAGGGTCCCTTTTGTTCTCAAAATGGTAACACTGTATTTCACATTACTATTTGATGATATTCTCAGGATGAGATTCTTTAACAACATGCTGATAATTGCAAACATATCTCTAGAATTTAAATTTAAAATGAATTTACATCATATGTCAGTGTTTTTCCAAATTCGGCTCCTATTTTGGAGTGCATATTCTTTACAATCTCCAAAGACTGGAGACTTCACTAAAGTGAAATTCAACAGTTTGTATCTTGGTTATATTTTTGGCTTAAACTGCATGAGGTGGAACTCAGGTGAATGGTCTTTTTGCAGCCCAAACCTCTGTACTGTACCAGTATCTCGCAGAGCAACTATTTGTTAATGTTTTAATTTTGTGCTAGGTTTTCCTTGGGAATCACAGTAACAACATCCACAATTTCGCTGGGGGATTTTGCAAGTTTAGCACAGTTTGACTTCTCCATTTTGTTACATTCTTTTAAACTAGCTCATGCAAAATGTCAGGTTTATCTATAAGGCAAGACCTGAAATATTGACACGTTATATACATGTTTTAAGTCATCCAGATGGCTCACTGAATAAAAGGACATGTATGTGAAACTTTTGCTCTACCCAGTGCAGGGTTTCAAGTTTACAGTAAGGCAAGGAATGCACTGACTGTCTGCTCTGTGTAATTCTGAGAAACAGAGAAATGCCAGCTGAGTTTGTCTACAACTATGGCGTGATACTGGAGGGATATGATTGAGTTGAGTGTTGTTGTGTTACTTTACTTCTACAAAATAGTGTATCTAAGCTCCCAGTTTTTAACTAAACACTTAAGTACTTTTTTTTTTTTTCCCAAACTTTAGACAGTTTTTCTGCCTTAAATGGGGAGAGCCTGACTACTGGGACTCAAAGCATAAACTTTTTGAAAATGAAGCTAATGCAAAAAAACCTAGGAAAAATAAAATCTGGTTGACTAGATTATTGCAGGGGGCTGTGAGGGGGAGGGCAGGGGTGGTTTCAAGATCTAAGTTTGCAGTTGGTAAGTTGCAGCTCTCATTGCACTGCCAAAGCAGCCTGCCTTATTATGCCAGCACAATGGCCCTGTCATAATCAGTTGCATATAATGGGCTAATGCTTTTATTCTCAACCATATTATTCTTTTGAGAGAAAATAATGAATAATGTAAAGGCACACAGTTGTATTTGGATGAAACTATTGCATGGTTTGGCTCTGGCTACACTAGGAAAATCTGAGTTCTTAAAGTGTTTGCTAATACGTTTGCATTTAAAAAATGAACGTGAGCGAGCTTTAGACCAGGAAGCACAAGGCTAACTGCCTATAACAAATACAGCTTTGAGAAGGTAAAACCTGATATATGACACCGCAGCATATGGAGTGTGTTTGTTAAAAATGTTCGTGTATTTTGCAGTATAGCTTGTCTTTACCTATAGTCTAAGTGCTGGAAAGCCGCAAGGAATATTACATAAGGACATCTGTAGGCCTTTACTTGTCCGCATTTCTTTTTTTACGTCAATGTAAGAAAATCAAAGAAGTGTTTACCAACATATTAGAATTCTGCTGGCTGGTGTCCTAGAAGTTCATTGAAGGCAGAGCAGTATTTTGGCATCAAATTGTATCTTTGGGATTCTAAAGATTCATGGAGTTGGACTGGGGATAAGAAAACTTCCAAAGTAGTCAAACTCTTCCTTTTATGCTCAAATTCTTTGAAAGAATCAATTTAAAAACCATTTTAAAGTATGTTGAGTAAGGAGCTTTTTTTCTCAGGCATACCATTTTGATATAAGCATATGGTTGATTAGCTTGTTAGTTTGAATGGAAGTTAACTTTGTGTGCACTAAGTGCAGCTGCAATACAAAGGTACTTGTTTTCTGTGACAAAGGTGCATAAATACCACCCCCCGCCCCGCTATGTGGATGTGATTCTTTTCCCCCCACCTCACCCTTGCAATGTTTGAATAGATGACTCTCCTGCATTTCATTTTTATGAGAATACTTTTTTTAGGAAAAGGACCCCTTTAAAGCATTTGTCCAGATAGTGGCCCTTGTAAAAGCCTTTATTTTTTGGGTCAGGCCATGCCCTTTCCCCTGAGGCTGTCAAAACTGTTCCTTGGTTTTGCTGAGGGATAAATTTGAAAAGTAAAGCAGTCATGTTTACCTCTTTCTTCTCTTTCGAATCAGGCTTGCTGTGTTCTTAGTCAATTGTAATAAAAGCCTTTTTTATTTTGTTTTATTTTCTTTCTTTATTTTTTTTAAGGTTGGTTATTGAACACACATTCCTTAGGGAAAATATTGCTTTAAATAAATTCTTGTTTATCTTGAAATGGGAAATATACCTTATAAAATCCAAAGAGGCAAATTTTTAAGGGTGATGCCCATTTATTTATAATGGTAAAGCAAACAGGACTCGGCAGTGTTCAGGAGAATAACCAGTCATTGATTATTCTTTAATAATTGGATCCGTGCTTGGCAGATGAGGTTCGGAGTGGGCGTTGAATGTTCTCTGTGGAGAATGCTGCAAACTACATATGTAAGCGATCCGCCTCTGTGCAGGGACCTTGGGCACTTAGTCAGGAGAAGCTTGGTGCTCATAATACAAAGCTTTTTTGCTATCCTCAGTGGTATTTTTGTATTCTTTTCTTTATCAGATGCCCTTAGGAAGGATCAGTCCTAATCAATATCGCTTCTCAATTGGTTCTGACAGGCAGAAAAATCAATAAGCTGAACTAATAACACCTATTTTTATTTTCTTTTGGAAGACTGAGGAACAATTATAAAATTTTAAACAGATGCTTCATTTGGTTGTGGGAATAGTAGAAGAGGGTTGCAGTTTTTGGTGTTGTCGTGTTTTCCCCCCCCCTTTTTTTTTTAATAAAAAATTCTTACCCAAACACAATATAGATCAGGAAACCAGTGTGTGTTGCATAGCTTGAGATTTACTGGGTATGTATTACATTACTTATACACTTTATGTTGTTGTAGTAGCCATACTGCTTTGAAATTCAGGGTCTAATGAAAATGTCAAGAACTGGAATGCTTAGGACAAAATATCATGAGGTAAAGGTTGGAGGTTAAGTCTGGAAAAGACAGAGATGCATGCCTTTTGGAATGGCTTGGTACAAGTGAATTTAAGAGTTTTTACTGTTGTGATTTTTTTTATTTTTATTTTTTATTTTTAACATCACTGCACTCCCCCTATAATGAATAGAGGAACTAAGAACCCTCCCACTCCTTTTTTTGGAGGAGTCTGTAAGGATCCTGTTGCATTTCCAAAATCACTGCCAATGATCAGGAGATGCTAGGGGCTGGCGGGGAGGGTTGTCTTTAATGTGAATGGGACGTAGCTCCTAGTTGTGTTGGACTGCTGGACTGGATGACCTCCAGACGTCCCTGCCAGCCTCGGCAGTTCTGGGATTCTGTGAGTGGGACCTTGCTTCTGCTACTTGAAATGACAACTATCACAATACTTCTTCCCCTTCCTCACAGGCTATGTGAAGTTTTCCTTCAGCCCTGGTTATTCTTGGGCTGAAGGCTGAAGGTCAAGTCCTGGGCTGAGTGCAGAACTGGTTTCATTTCTTCTTTTGGACA
Organism: Cariama cristata; assembly: GCF_000690535.1. Lineage (NCBI taxonomy): Eukaryota > Metazoa > Chordata > Aves > Cariamiformes > Cariamidae > Cariama > Cariama cristata. The sequence goes on from NW_009607951.1 coordinate 29,324, forward strand.
GTGTTGGTTTGGAGGAATTGCTTTTCTGCCTGGGTTTCCTGCACAGTGTTCACCACTAAAACTCTAATATTAGAATAACATCTTTGCTAAATTCATACTTACACTATCTAAGCCAGATATTCTGATAATTATAATGTTTTCTGCAAAACAATAAACTCCTAACTGCTTGTTAAAGGCAAAATTAGCAAATCTTGAAATGCTTTACAACCAGATTTCCCCACCCCCCACATATTTTCTGTATACTTTCTTTAAAGATCACCTCACTCCTTATAAGGGTATCTGATTTCACTATGAATTTAATATTAACAATTCTGATTTAAAGACTATTTTATTGTAAGAATAAGAATGAAGAAATTGAGTTGAGAGGAAACTTTATTTTTATGCCTTAACATTTTTAATCATTATTAATTTTGTTCTTCAAACCGTGTGATACATTTGTAAGAAATAGTTAACGCTACTGGGCCCTCCTTTGGTTTGTAACATGGTGAATCTTTCACATACCACTCTTTTCAATTAAAATATAATATTTTCATGCTCAAATTAGTCATCAGACAAATAAAAGATAGAAATTTCAGTAGTGATATGATGCAAACCCATTTATCTGGAAAAACGCCCTTGAGGTTACTGCTTATTTTGTGTATAGTCTGTAATTTATTATGAATTCTGGATTTTCTGCTAATCCTAGTGCATTGCAAGTTAGAAGGGATTTAGTACCTTACTGAGAGCCATGTGAGTTATCCTCACCTTTCACTAGTCATCACACCAAGAGAACCAGCTTGAATGATGTAATCTAATCCAGAAAATACATTTGTTTATGAATGAGGGTATTCAGGCCTTAAAAGGAAAGGTGAGGAGAGCCAGGAGCAATGGTCTTTGCATATATTCTGGTGGGCTGCTGTAGCCCTAGAAGGCAGCAGCAGTAAAGCGGTTCCTGCCATGATCCGGTCTGGAAGCGTGCTTGTTTGACAAGCTCTGGAATCCGCCGGGGCGCGTGGGCTTCCGTGTTGAGAGCGGTTTGGGGGGAGGAGGAAAGTTGGCTTGAGAGCTGTGGGGTTGAAGGAGAGACTATAACTAGGTGGTACCTCAAGTTTGTTTTGGTATAAAAGTTAATCCAGTCAGCTGTTTCTGTCTTAGCATCATCTGACAATTGAAATGTTAGCGCTGTCTGAATGTTGGCACAACATAACTGTTGTCCTGCCGTTTGACAGCCGTGCTTTACCCCCTTTATAACAGGAAGACTGCACTACATAATGACCAAGTACGAAGAAATCAAATCACTTGTTTCTGAAGGCTACTGGTTCCATGGTGACCTTAAAACACTGTCCGACTTCACAAATACTAAAAGCAAAGCGTCTTTAGCTATGCGTAACAGAATGGATGCTACTGTATGAGGAAAGCTGTATGCAACAGCCAGGAGTGAGGCAGCAGTGAATGCATTTTTACTGCCCAATAGCATTACGTTTTCTGTACTAACAGCTCTGTGGGTTTTGCTCCAAGTCTGGGGATTTCAGACTAAAACAAGGCTAAGCATAGTATTGGCCATGGAAAAACAGTATTCTCATAAATCACCAACATTCATTTCAGTTTCACAGAAGAAATCCAAATAATGTGAGGCCAAACAATATACAATGCACTTGTTAAGTGTTTAGAATATTTTTGTATTTACTGCATGAAAAGGCAACAAAAAGGGTAGGGTTCAACTACATTGTTGGTTTGAAGTTTTTAAAATGTCATAATTTTTTATGTTCTGTGAGTTAATCTAATCTGTTGTCTCTTTTGCATTTGATTTTTTTTTTTACAATTATTCCATGTTTTTATGAATGTAATATAAGTCTGGATTTCTAAGTGCTAAAACCTAATGTCACACTATAAACTCTTAGCAGTTTTTATCAATTATGTTTATATTGTGCAATAGAAGAGGTGTTACATTGCAAACTAAACAAAGTATTATGATTTTTGCTTAGAATTTAAGTATGAATTGATTCTTTCAGATGTTTTAAACTAAAATGCTTGTGTATTTTTGGCGGCTCACAGCCCAACTTGCTCTGCCTTTCTGAGTTATACTAGAGTATATTGACTGAATAATAATTTCTTTAAAGTCAACTTTTTTTTTTTTGAACTCTTAAGACCTTCGCTGAAAGCCCAGTAAATTCCTATAAATGCCAAGAGCAGCATGTGTGGTTAATAGTTTGTTAGCCTGGTATATTAACAGCTGAGTTGTTTTAATTTTAGTTTTAATTTTTACTTTTAAACTGAGTTTAATTTTACTTTTCTCTGTATGTTTTGTAGTCTAGTCTGCTTCGGTCAGATATGGGGCTTGGAAGTCCAGTTCAGCTGTCATCCTCGGGAAAACCTGGAACAACCTACTACCCGTTTTCTGGCACAAATCAACGCCGAAGACCACTTCATGACTCACCAGCTCTTGGTGAGTAAGATAGACAGTTTTTTAATTTCTGTTCATGACACATTTCTGCAGACTTTATTTTCTTTGATACTTCAGTTTATATACTGGAAAATGCTCTGTACTGAGCAATTCAAATTACAGCAAACTGCTATGTAAGAGAGAAACTGGAATTATTACCATTTTATTTGAGACGCTAGTTTGGATTCAACACTGGTCAGTATTGCTTACAAAACAAACAAGAAACTCCAATAAAACCCTTAATTGCAAAAGCAATAATGACAGATGGATAGGAGCTGATGACCAGCTGAGTGCCCTTAACCCATGCCATCATTAACTCCTGGAAATGCCTGACCTTGAGGTCATTACCATTATTTAGTAGGGGAAAGACACAAAGGGGAAACAATTATCCTTTTATATTCTAAAAGTAACTTTATTCAGAGCAATATTTAGTTCATTGTAATTGGTTCAACATGCCTTTAAATTTCTTGGCAATTGGAGACTAGCAGTTTATCCTAAAATCAAACTGCCTTGCAAAATATGCAGGCAGGAACTGGCTTAAAAACTGTTATAATCCTATGACAGTATTAATATTTTATTCTGGAGATACTTAGAGATAAATGGAATTTTCCTACTCGGTCTTAGTCAGTGGTAGTATTTCATAGTTCTAAAGACCTTCTGTTGAATTCGGGAATCAGGAACAAGCCAGCTGTTCTATCGTTTCTGCTACAAGACTATCACGAATAATTGGGTGTGCAACTTTTTAAAAAAATCTTTTGGTATAAAAAGAGAGATTGTAACCTGATATTCTAGTTTAAAAGCTACCATATTTCAATGTTAGCATGTTATGTCATTAGGATTATTATAGTTGTATGTGGGTTTTTATGCCCCTCATTCTGTATAGCACTTCTATTCCATAATAAAATCTTATTTGTTGGAACCATATAACTTAAACCATACCTTACCCAAAATAAGATTTCATCACATTGAAATCGTTTCATAAAGTAACTTTAGTATTAACTAGAACTACAAACTCCTTGGGCATTAAAATAGTCCTGAACATCCTTGAAATTGTTTTTTCAGTCTTTAATTATAAAAATAGGACTTTGGAACTTTAACTCTGTGTGTGTGTGTATGTATGTATTTTAAAATACCATTTTTGCATAACTTTTTAACCTGTTGTCAAGACAACTGCTATTTAATCTGGGATTGTCTTTCTTTACAAATATTTTTGTAAGTATTCATGTTCCTCAGAATGTGAGAATCAAACACAACAGTTCTTCAGATCTGTCTCAGAAGAGGAACAGTCGAAAGTTCAGTGAAATTGTTTGCCACTTGGAAGGGTGTTTGAACTTTAATAGAAAAGAGTTGGGTTTTTAAATAACAATAATAATAATAGTTGTTATTATTATTAAGTTTTAGCCCCCAGTGAATCAGTTTTAGTGAGAAACCACTATAATAGTAACCTGCTATGGTTTTGAGTAACAGAGGCCTGTTAGATATGACTTTGGGTACTGGGCAGAGAGTGATACTGATGTGGGCAGAAAGGTTATGGTGTGAAGAAATCATTGAGGGAGAATCCTAAACAAGATTCTGACTTCTATTATATACTTGAATATGTGATTAAGTTAGTTTATTGTGCTAACTATATAGAGTTTGGTAAGTTCCAGGTATTATTAAATTAAACAAAATGAAGCTAAGTGTGTTGTTTTCAGAGTAGTATTCCTATTTATTTCTGTGAAAGAGAAGCTCAAGTAGTATAAACCTGTTCAAACTGGTAACAGCGTGATATTTCTCTTTCTGTCATGGATGAATCTGGGAGACTGTAACCCAGGACATGGCAGGTGGTGGTTACAAATTTATGGAAATGTTTTTCCAGAAATGCCAGGAAAAGGAAGTGCACTTTTATCTTGAGTCTTGTTTCCAATGGCTTGAGAAAGTGTGTCTGAAATATTTTGGGGTTTTAGTGGACTAGTTAAATGTTACAAAACTGCTGCCTCTGAATTTAAAGCAAAGTTGAATTATGTGCATTTTATCCCAGAGAAGGAGTTGCCTGACCAGTATTTTAACAAACTCTCTTTAAATTTGCTACTGAAGTTCATTGAAACCAACCAGTGTTCCCTTCCAAGTGACACTTTGAGTGCAGTGTAAATACCTCTTCCAAAAGTCCTTTTACTTTCTTTTCGAACATGCCCTGTGAGGAATGATCAGAGTAAAGATATCCAGCAGATATTCTCACCTTTATCTTGTCATATCATATAATAAAATTGTGATTAAATGTTCTGAATGAAAATAGAAAAATAGGAATTTTGTATTGTAATTGAGGACTCAATCAGTCAACTGTAGAACTGGTGATCTTGCCAGATACCCGTCTTCAGAACATCAGTTAACTTCTAATTTACATACATACTGTTCAGATTAATTTTATTAGCAGCTGACTAAACTAGTTCAGATTCTTGATTTAGGTAGTGAAATTGCTGGGTACTTTTGTGATGTTACAATAATTATTGGTAGAAGGAAGCAGGTATCATACTTCCAACTTTACTATTACATGCAAATTTGAGTTGTATTGCCTTTATTACTTAAGTAATTAGGTCATTAGATTTGCTGTTTATTTACAACCTTGGTATAGTGTAAAAGCTGTAGAAGTTTACATCATGTTAGTCTTTTTAGAGTGTAAATCATGCTTTAACATGTCATAAATTCTGTTTTGATAGTTCTGCTTTTACTCTGAAGTGCACAACGGGAAAGTCTGTCTCTAATCAGTCCATTTTCCTCCTTATATATCTCTAAATGTTACTTTGTTTCTTAGCAAGTGTATAAGGGAATTGGTGTAACCTGCAGTCTTGATGTTCTTAGGAGTAACTGCTTTTCTTATGGAAAGAGTTGAAAGTAATTATTTAGCAAAGTGTTATTTTGGGGAACAGCATTGATATGTTACATATTTAAGCGCATCCTTGTATTGATGTGAAAGACAAATTTCATTGGCACAGAATTAAAAAAATGCAGGAAATATTGGAAAGTAAGAAATTTATTGTGGAAAGAAAAAACTGTATAGCGTAGCTATTTATTCTTTTTCATCTGTAATGCAGATACTTGATGAAACATTGTTTTTCTGTGTACAGATCCTCTACAGACAAAGAAAGTAAGAAAAGTGCCCCCTGGTTTGCCTTCTTCTGTAAGTACTACGGTTTTTACTTATAGTAAACGAATCGGGCTCAAATTGCACTCTCTTTGCCTGACATACATAAGAATTACTTAGCTTTATCATTAGGATGGTTATCCGCTGGACATGAACAGCTAGGCTAGGTACTTAGGAGTGGTTCTGGAGGGCCAAATACACATTTGATGTGGAATTTTTAGATTTCATAGCAGTGATTTGTAGCTTGCTCATATGCTCCTACCCACTTGTCCCTGTCATTTGAATTCCTCTCTTGGGAAGAGAGCTGGGCCAGGAGCTGTCAAAGAAGATCTCCTGTACAGGTCTTTTGATGTTTAATTAGTCATTATGTTGCTGAACAGGAGGACAGACAGAGATTAATAGCTGAGAATCTTAGAAATTTACATTTGTAATAATCCCAGTGGAGCTGAAGACATTAAGATTCGGAGGACATGTACAGCTCAGCTTGCCTCAGTAGGACTGAGGTTATTAATATGCATAAATCACCGAGTCAGATGTTCATTGTGAAGCCCTGGTGGATTTTAAAGCCTTCATTAAGCCTTTCCTAACTTCAGCCTAGCATCAGGAAAGCTTTCAAGCAACTAGTTTGTTGATCCCTCTTTGCTTGAAAATTTATCCTTCGAGAATAAAGGGCTTTGATGAAAAAGGTTGGAAGGGTTTTGGTGGAAAAATCATTAATGGCTGTGATAATCTAATGCTATAGGGGTGTTTTGTGGTATTAAATATGCTTTATTCTTAAAAGGAAGAAAATTGTTTATAAATGAATCTGCATTTAAAAATCCACGTGAAGTGAAAAATCCCCAGTGAAGCAAAGGACAGAATTATATTTTTCCCCTGCTCAGAACAAACAGGAGGGGAGGGGGAAGCTCCGCTGCCTTGTGGGGTACATCTCTTTGTTGTGTAAATGGATGTTGGGCTTTTATTTGGCAGTACTTAACACATGGGCGCAGGTGCACTTGGATGAGTCATAACTCAAAGCCGGATCGGCTGAATAGACCATACTGCACGGGCGACAGGAATATAGTGGGAGCAAAATGGGTCTGATCTTTTTATTTTGTATTGAGTCTGAAGTACGGATGGTGTCTTCTAGTCCTTGCATCTCCCCTGTTCTCTCCTCCCTCTCACTCCCTCCCCCTGCTCACGGTGATTATATACAGAAACCGGGATCTGAAATCCTATTTTAACCGTACTTCCAGATGGAGCTGAGATAGTATAGATAGCCCGGGGCAGCTGTGCTCTGAACCTGCAGCCTACCTGGAAGCCAGGATTGCAGCTGCAGGCACTCTTAAAAGCTTTTGCTTGCATAAGCACTTGGGCCCCACTAGAGGCTGAATAGCTGCTTGATAAACAAAATGAACACAATGCCTCAAATCATTATTCCCGAGGCCAGGAATATTCTTCTTCTTCCTACACAGACACACATATCCCTCCTGGTTTTTTGGTTTTTTTTTGTTTTTTTTTTTCCCTCTTCCCCTTCAACAGCAGCTAAAAATAGTTTGGCAATTTACATTTTAACAGTTGCATGTTCTGTAGGGTGGCTTTACAGTCTAGCAGATGATTTCTGCTAGGTTAACAAAAATATATTTAAAATGTCAGAGAAGCTAAAACACATAGCAGTGCAATTTTCATGTAATTTATTACTGTAATTCTAGGTGAGGAATAAAGCTTACATTACATGCTTAATATTTAGTAGTGTCAGCCAAGTAGAGAGATCATTTTAGTGAGTGAAAAATTTCTCTCACTTCTCTTACCAGGCTTTAATTTTCAGAAGCAGTATTTTTCAAATGATATTCATTTAATTCTTCTGTGAGAAGAGTGGAGACAACAAAATGCTGATAAATTTTATTTGTATTAACATTGTACCAATTGCGCAATAAAGGTCAGTTACTGTGACTAATCAGTTATTGCGATGCTGCAATTTTTAAGTACTGTTTCTCTGTATTTCAATGCTTTGTGCTGAATAGAGCTTGAAGTAAAATGACATATTACCAAAAAAAAATCGATATGGGATATTACGTGTTTGGAAGATGACACAAAATTAAATTTCACTAAGCATCATAGGAAATTTAAATTGAGTAGATAATTATGTAAGTGTTGTCTTTTGTTTTAAATATACCTTGATAAGAAGGCAGAATATATTGTGGGAAAGGTAAAAATTGATTTAGCTAATAGGTAGTGTAGAGAAGTTTAATTATAATATGGAAAGTCACAAAAAAGATGATACTTAACGTTATTATACAAATCTGTACTTTTTTTAATTTTTCAGTTTCTATAAGATAGTTTACTGCAATGTTTTTGTGTTAGTATAGGGTTACCGCGTCAACGGATACTCAACAGTAACTGAATTTTCTAGATCACTGTAATTTGTAACAATATTTTAAGAAATCAAGGTTTGTTTTGTTGTTGGTTGGGGTTTTTTTTAAATCTTCCTCTAGTTTGTTTCTTTTTCTTTTGGATTTGTATGGTATTTTCTGAAATTACTTGCTTTGAGGTTTATCTTTCTTCATGTGTTCTTATCAGGGCCTGAAGTAAAATAGTTACAGAGAAAAGTGCTAACAAATTGTTTAGTTACTTTCTGGAATGCATCTCAATCTGAACTTGTCCTTTTACTGTAAAAATTAAATGCACTAGGCAAATGCATTTTTAAGTTTTCCTGTCGTAAGTTGCGAAGTGGTGAGTCATTGCCGAAAACATTTTGAATGTTGACATGCAACCATTTTATGTTAAACTACAACTACTAAATTTAAAGCCTTGTGGAGAGGATAGAAACTAAAAAAAAAAATATATCAGTGGTTTATTTTTTCTCACTGTTAGCTCAAGCCAGGCTTGAGTGAACAGAAAGATTATGATGTGCCATTTATATTATAGAAGGGAGGAAAAGCAGTGTTCAGTGAGTTACATTATCCTCAGATTCAAAACTGTTGTATTTCTGAGAATTTTTCTGACTGTAGGAGTTACCTTAACTAAGCCAAGAAACTAATAACATCATGTGACTTGAAACCACTTGTAACTCATTGGCGGGGCTGAGTTAGGAAGAGTAGAGTGTCAGGGTTTTCAAAGAGCTGTTCAGTCTGCGGAGGGCTAAGAAAGAAAAGGAACGCTCACTTGGAAATGCACAGGGAGATTGCCATCTAATTATGCATGGGCTATGAGCAGAAACATACTGTTACATGGGTAGTCAGAAAATATTTCAAACAATATTTATGATTAGTACCATAATCAGTAGCTATCATGAGGTCATAATTCCAAGAAAAATAGTGTGAATATCTATCATCATTCTTTTGCCATTTAATTAGTCTCATATCAGAGAAATAACATCATGTCTGTTGATTTTTGTTACAGAGAATCAGTTGTGACACACAGGCACAAATATCTGATTGTCTTCTGTGTAACGCCATTTCTAATAACTATTTTGAGTATTTTAGACTTCCACAGTACCTGAGACTATCAGTTAATATTAAAACTTTAGATTGCCAATTATTTGTCAAATGAGTATTTTCTGATACCAGAGATCTCTTTCTGAATTCAAACTCATTACGTTTTTCTATATGTTTAAGGCAATTTATAGCTTAATTATAGGAGTTCCTTGTATATCACCCTCTGTAATATGTGCACAGTCCATGGGTGCTAATTTATTGCAAGAACTCTTTATGAAGCAAAGCTAGAGAAAACTTGATTTGCATAGATTGAACTACCTTCCAAACATTTAAGGCACTTTTTATTTTTTTAGGTATCATGCTAGTCTTTTCACACTGAGCTTGACAAATATATTTCCAGACATATCTCATAAAGATACCGATGGTACCAGAAGAAAAATAATAGATCTTACTCCCTTCTGTGCTCCCTCCTTCCTCCATCCCTCTGGAAGGGTAAGAGGAGATTATTTGAAATGGTGGAGTTGAAAGGATCCAGTTCTCTGAATATTTATCTGAAACCCAGTTTTTGAGACTTTAATGTTTAGATTGTATTAAATATAATATAACATTCATCATGCTGAGTGGACTTTCTTTAGAGAATTATCCTCAATATTGGCAAATTCAATGAGTATTGAAGTAGCCTGGTATAAAGCAACATCCTTGGAATACTTTTATAAAGCCTGTGGCTCTGAATAAAAACTTCGGAGCATCCTGGATAGATAGTTTGTGTGATGTTTAACTGATTGTGATGATGTGTTCAATCGACTTTCTAGTGAGACTTTTTTTTTTGTTTATAAGATTTGTTCCCACTGGCCGGAAATGGTGTAAAAATGTAAAAAGCAGCATTTAGTTTGGTTAGTTTGTTCAGAGCTGTTTGCAGTCAAGTGATGCATTCAGCTGTCACTTGCCTTTAGCATCTAACAGTCTCAAAGACAGTAGTAACTCACCTGACCCTTGCCTCTGCTGTGCTGTGTTTTAGAAAGCAATTTTAAATAACAAAACTAGTCAGATAAATCCCTATAGATAATGCAACACAGAACTTGTGGTTTCTTCCTTGTGACTTAGTCTTCCATCTTCCCTTCTCCTGCTTTATGCTCATTCTTTGGTCACCTCAAGGGATCAAGTTTTTAGGGACTTGCTCTGTACTCCTCTTTAAGCACCATGTTCATCTGTGAGCTTGAACAAAAAGCAAGTATACAAAACATCCAACCCCTAAATTGTGTTACAAACCAAGTTAAAGTGTTTCTTTGAGATTTTATGTTTATTAAGAAGAAGACCTGGTTTTCTGTTTAGGTTATTGTAGTTTTCTTCAACATGGCCTTTATTTGAAATCTGTCTGAAAACAGCTGTAACCTCAGATTATAGCATCCCACCCACTCTTTGCTATACAAGAACATTTAGCTGTCATTAAACAACGAAGCAGTCCATTGCAAAGCCCTGCTGTGAGAGTTCAGATTGAGTTCTCGCTGAATTAGGGTGAAGGTATTTAAGTAACCCCCTCTTAACAGCATTTTTTTAAATTGCAATGAGATCATTTTTCCAAACTAACTATCCTGTCATCTGACTGTGGTGAACTATTGTGAGGTTGCTTGATTGAGAGATCTTCTCTGTGAAAATCTTGCATATACATATGAGGGATATAGAAATGTCAAATTATTTCTCTGTGTTTGGATTTACTGGAGATACTTTATTTTTTTTAAGCTTTCAAAAAGTGTTTTGTGGTGTGGTGGGTTTTTTTGTTTGGTTTTTATTTTTTTTGTTTGTTTGTTTGTTTGGTTTTTTTTTTGTTTTGTTTTTTTACTCTGGGCGACCCCAAACCAGTCATTTGTGACAACAACATATCAAAATGAGCGTATTAGATGCTGTTAAATTAGAGTGTAGATCTGCACAAAAGAACATTAAATCTTTGCATAGTTCTGAAACTATTATCTGAAAAAATAACATGACTGAATTGCAGCTCGTGTAAATTAAGGAGAAGTTCTATGGAATTGCTGCAACTTCTGCTTTACCTTAAAGATTAATGTGTCCATTACCATAAATTAGTGTGGTGTTTTATAACAATAGATAAGGATAAAAGCTTTTTTGAATACTATTTCTTAATGTCTTTTGCTTGATAATATTTGTGGTTTTGGTGGGAAGGCTTTTATAATCCCTGAAGTCAGCTGGGAAAGTATTGAGCAAGATTGTGTTGCTAGACTTTTGTGTGGTGTTGAACCGAGGTGTTTCCTTTGAGTTTCTTGCTTGGCCCAAATGTTGGGCAGGTTGCTTTGTCTGTGACCGCGCTGTTTGTCAGAAACAGGCAATACAAAAATGATTGCTTTTTCAAAAGAATGGTACTGAAATTAAAGCACTGCATAATCTTTAAATGAAATGTCAGATGAAGATGTGCATTTACACACCTAAGTGAAGAAACTGAATTAAACTACTACTTGTTTTAGTGCCACAGAGTTTCTTGTGATATCAAGACTTGCAAAGGAAGTCTTGGAGATTTAGTTACGGGATTTCATACCATTTGCACTGATAGCTAGGATTCGTTGTTAGCACTTTTTCTTCCTGTGGGGAAGTAGTAGGTGGATTCCTAAGTGTGGATGACAGAAGGATTGCTGGTTTGGCTTTTGATAGCGAGCTTGGCTTTGTTTGCAAAACAGTTTTTCCAAGCAGCAAGGTGGAGTACAGAAAAAGGTGAGAGATGCAAGGACATACATGCCGAGGCCGAGTGAGGTCTCTGCGTTTTGACGTGCGATCTTGTGAAGGTTCCCCCGACCCCGAGCTGTCGGGTCGGTCCCCGCGGTGGGTGCAGGGACACCCCACGCCGGGCTCAGGTTTTGACTATGGAGCCACCTACAGGGCGATGGCACAAGTGCAGGTGTAGCTGCCTGCGTTTGGTGGCGGGAGAAGGTGGAAAATACACTGTATACTTCAGTAGTGAAATAAAAGTTCAATGATACTAAGGCTGGACCAGCAGAGGGACCCCTTAATCGCTTTTTAATTTTTCAAATAAATTTTCTGGGCCATATTGAGTTGATGTGAAAAGATTTGTAATTCAAGTACTCTTCTGCAAGTTTCAGTAACACGGCCTTGCTAATTCATTTAAGGATTTTTTTAGGTTGGGTACATTTTTAGCACATTTCGGGATCATGATTATCTGGCTTCTGATGGGATAATATATTGCCTCGGGATAATACACATGTTTGTTTACTTTTCGATGAAGATATGGGTAGTTAAGACCTCCATACAGAGGCTTTCAAATCTTAATATTGCTTAGTATTTTCAGCAAAATAATAAAAATTTCTGAATTCAAGCAATATCCTATCAAAGTTGTATTTGAAAGATTTTAAAACAGGTTTTAAAACCCCCTCAAATTGGTTTGTGTTTTGATTCCGAAGAGCGTGATACACAGCACTTTTTTTGCTCATTCTTTCCATTCTAGTAACATTTTAATGTAAAAACTTACACATCTGAAATTCAATATTATTTAGAAAACGACTGAAAGAGAAACTTCCTAGCTGTAAAAAAAAAAAAAAAAAAAAAAAAAATCTACCTTTTTCACCGATATCTGTCATAGGTGACTGGAGTTTTTTTTGCAAACCAACCAAAAGAAACCCAACCAACAACAAAAACCCCAGCAACGATTCCCCAAAGCCCACCCCCTATGCCAACCCCCCAAAACCATGTAATATTACTAGGTAAAAGTAATGGATAGCAATTGATATCAATTTCACTACTATTTGTTATCTGTTCTCTATCCCTTCAAACTGTTCCTTCTTCCCTAGTTATAGTAACATGAATGTTAAATGTGAAGTTAAAGACAAACCTTTTGAACAGGAAAACCACCAAACTATTTTAACTGTTGCATAAGGGAGTGAATTGATTTGCTTAAAACATCTTCCTTTGGGTATTGTGGGGATTTTGCCTATCAAATGTAGTCCCCACTGAGTTATTTTAAATTGTCTTCAATACAATTAGTCTGCTCTGTCTCTGCTGAACAGTATACTTAATGGTTGGTTAACAACAGAAGGCTCTACTTCCAGGATTTTAAAATAAATGAACATTTACTTAACTGATGCATTAAATAGAGGATAGTACAAGCAGCGATGTGTTTTTCCCCTTTAACAGCCAGGTTTGTTTCTTAAAGCTTGAAATCTTGTCTATTCTAACAGCTACATTATGCATAATGTTCAATGCGTCCTTTATCGATGATTCTAACTCTGGTCTTGCTATAGTTAACCATCATAAATGTTTGGTTTTAAAATAAGTTATAATGGTAGTAGTAAGATGCCTAGAATATTTTTTTTTTCCTGAATTGTTGCAAGAGAAGCAGCTCAGAGTTACTATGTGTATTTTAATTAGCAACAGGTTGTTCAATATAGGACTAATTTTCTATGAATTTCTTTTTTATCCTCTATTCCCCATTCCTTGCCTTTATTTCAATGGGGCATCAGTTGGGGTCTGGCTCTCCTGTTCAGGTTCCAGTTTTCTTAGAACTGATAAGAACTTAATCGCTTGTGAAACTTCTGTTCCTCTGTCAAATGTGGTTGAAGTTGATAGTAAGTTCCAACCTTGGACAGAGTGGGGAGGAAAGGAAAGACTTCTAAGGCAATTGCCTTCGCCTTATTTCCAAAGATAGCGGGTTAACCTAGCCCCTAAGAAATTAAATGGAAGCTAGTAAGAATAATAGAATTGGTATCCACTTCAAAAGCAGCTTTGGGCTCTTGCCACATTACCAGTTTTTCAGCAGAATTGAAGCCAACTCTCCACAACGAAACTTGGTGATACTTGGGTTTACATATCACAGTTGCTTTTGTTGGTGAAAAAGCAACTTTAATTTCTAATTACACCTAATTGTAAAAATTTTTGCTGCTTGTTCTGTTTGGCCCATTGAAAGTAATAAAACTGTTAAGTATTTTGATATTTCAGTCTTCTGGAATACATTTGACCAGAGGATGGCTCTCGTCCATTGAGACAGTTAAAAAATTATCTTTCATATGGTATGATTTTCAGTGATCTGGAGAAATTATGTTTATTTTTTTATAAATTCAAATGATGGGTTACATATGCTTGTTGTGTATTTGCTTTGTGGCTCTGACAAGTTGGACAAAAATGTATTTCACATAAAAGTTTTTTTCAGGCAGAACGTGTAGTTCATTCACAAAAATCTCTTAGTGTTAAAACGATCTTTGAAAATATTCTCCAACAGGTAACTGGGTTTATTATTAGGTCAGTATTTCGCTCTGCATCAGCTTTCATAATCTCTTTACATACTTTAGAAACAGGCAGTTTATTGTTTTTGACACACAGTACAGGGTCATGAGTGGAAACAATTCGGGCTACAAAGTGCATGTCAGTTCAGTGCTCCTCTGCTGACGGCATGTCTGTCTGAAATCAAGTTTAAAAAATTGGCCCTGTCTCCAGCTGACTTGTTTTGTCAGGCTGAGTCATAAGATTAACCCTTGACTTGTCACCAAGGAAAAATGGAGTAAACAACTGTACCCAGTACAGTATTGCTGATCCAGCTATGATTCATTTCACTGTAACATGATTCTCTTAAGAAAACAAATTTCAGAGCAGCTGTTGCTTGGCTTAAATGGGGATTATAAAAATTGCAACCACAAAACAAAAACTTACTTTGGACTTCAGGAGCTTTTGGAATAGTTATCTGGTAGTAGTTCCTGCGAGTACAGAGTTATCAGTAACAACATAGCAATTTTTTGAAGTCTCAAATTTTTCCATTTTAAGTTTATTTTTCATCTGTTTTGGTGAAAGTAAACTTCTGTAGGTTAAAGTTTGGTATGCTTGATGGAATTATGGTTTGATCCTCTAAGGTGAATTGATGCAGCAAATGTCCTGTGAGAAATAATGTTTTCATACAGTAAATGTAGGGCAGGTAGAGTGATAAATTTCAAGTATTGTATACGTAAGATTTTAGTCCTGCTGATGTAACTGAGGGTAGAACAACTAATTCCCTTTTTGGTAAAATGAAATTGTTATCCTTTTGGTTTGTGGGGAAGTAGCATAGGAGCAAATACATTTATTGACTCATTATGGAGGTACCAGTCTTTAAACTAGTTTGTCTACAAACAGCATTTGCAGTGGCATTACTCAGGTTTACTGATCTTGTTGCTGTTGTCTTACCCACGTGATGGTGAACAACGTCAATGATTTCCTTGTACTGGTAAATGTTAATTGTGTTAGTAAATATTACCAGTTAATATTACCTATATATTTTTCATTATAATTGCTCTGTAGAAGCATAGGACAGTTGTAATGCGGAGAAGCCCCCCTCCCAATGCTACATAGTAAAGTTAATTTTTTTTTATGCTGTAAGTTTTCCTGGGCTGCATCCAAAGCAGCGTGACCAGCAGGTCGAGGGAGGGGATTCTCCCCGTCTACTCCGCTCTGGTGAGACCCCCCCTGCAGTACGGCCTTCAGCTCTGGGGCCCCCAGCACAAGGAGGACAGGGACCACTTGGAGCGAGTCCAGAGGAGGCCATGAAGATGATCCGAGGGCTGGAGCACCTCTCCTGTGAAGACAGGCTGAGAGAGTTGGGGTTGTTCAGCCTGGAGAAGAGAAGGCTCCAGGGAGAACTTAGAGCAGCCTTCCAGTACCTAAAGGGGCCTACAAGAAAGCCGGGGAGGGATGTTTTACAGGGCAGGTAGTGATAGGACAAGGGGCAATGGCTTTAAACTGGAAGCGGGAAGATTTAGGTTAAGCATTAGGAGGAAATTCTTCAGTGTGAGGGTGGTGAGGCAGTGGCACAGGTTGCCCAGAGAAGCTGTGGCTGCCCCATCCCTGGAAATGTTCAAGGCCAGGTTGGATGGGGCTTTGAGCGACCTGGTCTGGTGGAAGGTGTCCCTGCCCATGGCAGCGGGGGTGGAACGAGATGGTCTTTAAGGTCCCTTCCAACCCAAACCATTCTGTGATTCTATGATTTTTCCAATTGTGTGTAATATGGGTGGATAATGCTTATTATTGGAAGGGGCTTGATAACGTGTTTCATCTCAAATACAACTATTTTCGAAAGCTGAGCATGTGTGCGAGGAGGTGCAGTAGCAATTACAACTACGTTGATGATAGTCTTTACTTCAGACAACCAACTCCAGTTACCATTGAAGTGTTTTTAATGATTTTAAAGTTTGTGTGCTTGTATTATTTCAGAAAAAAAAAAGGTTCTCTTACTTCTTCAGCTCTTGCAAGCTGGAAGCACCTTTTCCACTGTTTAGGCTTTTTTCTAAGTTGTACGTTAGTCTGAATTAGTGACTTTAGTCCGCTATGAGAAGTAGCATATGCAAAGATCTGAAGACCTTTTAGCATATCTCATCTGTAAAGTCCTGAACGTTAGTGAGAAGCTTTAAGGAATGGCATTGTTAGCTGCAAATCAAAGCTTCTTACAGACTCTCTGGGGGCTGAAATGGGTCTTTGTGGTCCCAAGGGGAAGAAGGAAGCCGCAAGTCACTCTGCGAGCCTCACGATTTAATAGTCTGAAGTATAGTGATGTTCTTTTTTGCAGCTGCTGCTGCTACGCCTTTTGTATTGGAGAAGAGTTCAGTTCAGATATCATTAGCTTTACTGCATAGTTAAATAGTTCTGGATGTGTAGTTTGACTTGCAGTAAAAATGCAAGTGTTCTTCAGCTGACGTAAACTTCAGGATGTATTTGCCAACATACTCTGAGCACAGTAGTCTCCTAATTGATTGGAAGAGTTCACTGAAAAAGCATTTGAAGCTGGAGTTGTGAATATTTTGTCAGTATGTGTATATTTTGTATATTTACAGACATTACAGCAGTTATGTCCTGGACATAATGGACATTATACGGGAGACCCACTAAGATTTTTATCTGACCATAGTATTCTACTGTAGTTAATTTGTCACCCTTGCGGGTCTTTTTAGCTCAGAAAATTTCACTGACACAAGGTGCTTGGCAGAATGAACCAAATTTCTGCAACTTGCTTTCTTTCCCTGTAAATTGCTGAATTGAACTTTGCCCATTTTTTTCCTTATCCTGAAGTATTTTCCTGCTTTTGTCAGGAGGGAGGCAGGGAGAATTCACAGCACTGGCAGTTGACACGGTTAGAGGTGGAGAAATGTGGTTTTGCTGTAAATTTTTTTTTTTTTTTTTCCCCCCCGGGTTGAAATCTGTATCTGACTTCAGTTGATAACTAACTGCCTTCATATGTAGAAAATAAAAATATGTACACCTCATTAAGAGTTACTGTTAGGTAATGCCACTATTCAGTGAAGAAAGCAAAAACACAGGCATAGATAATGTGCAAATATTGAGGGATTTTTGGGCTGGAAGTTGAAATCTGTTTGCTGTATTGTATAATTCATGTTTTTGTGATGTGCCAAAGTTGTTGGGGGGGGGTGTCCCCCTTTTCTTCCCTTGCTTGTATGGGCACAGAGTTGCTTTTTTCATACAAAAGTCT
>NW_009607952.1:0-9582 GCF_000690535.1 Cariama cristata
CCTACTTTGGTACCCACTTTGATTTATTCCCAACTCTGCCATCGCCCAGCTCGGTTCTGGGGACAACACTTTGTGGAAGCCAGGGGGGTATGTGCAGGCGCTTACTACGTGTACACGTATGGTTTGTGTGACTCTAGGGGTGGGGGAAGGAGGAGAATTTTCTTAATTTCCAGCCCGTACGTTGGCACCTACTTTGCTTCTCATCCTCGTAGTCTTCGTCCTTCTCCATCCCCTTCCCTCACAGGCAAACGGTTTGTGAAAACCAGTGAAAATACTACTTTTTTTTTTTTTAATTTTTTTTTTTCTGTAAAAAGAGATAGGGTATGTATAAATACATGGCACGCTGTGAATGAAGTGCTAGGGACAAAGTGATGTGGAGGTCTGCCGTGTTACTTGAAGATCCAAGCCCAGAACTGGTTCCTTTGCCCAACTTTTATCTTTCTCTCTCTTCCCCTTGTACCGCGCTGGACAGACAGACCCACCTAGTTGGTCACTTTCTTTGGCAACCTCTTCTCTTAATCCTATCGATTTCTTCTTTATGAGTCCAGATGAGAAGCTGCAAAGGAAACCAAAGGGGAAAAAAAAAAGGTCTGTGTATTGTCAAATGACTGGCAAATGTTTCTGATAGTGCCTTTACAATTTCCTCCATATTTTTTTTTTCTTTTTAGAAATACTTTTCGAGGCTTTGTCCTGTTGACGTTTTTGTTTGTTTGTTTTGTTTTCCTTACACCAGAAATGTCAACTCCTGTTAAACTTAAGCAGTATTTTTTTGGAAAAACCAAATTGGAAGCAGTAAAAAAAAGAAAAGCCCCACGTAATTTTACAGTAATCCTTAGTTGGGGATATGTGGGCTGGAAAAGGTTTCTCTGGCCTGTTGCCATCCTTGATTTGATGGCTGATTGATCGCCTGTCATCTGGCTGCCTTTGATCTATTCATTCCCGATAAACATCAATAAATCACTTGCCATGGTAACGCCAGACTCGGTGACGTCACACGTGGCCTGTCAACTCTCTGTCAGCGCAACTTCAGGGGCTCCTGGCTAGCTGTGCCTCGTAGCCACATGGACGAGGGCTTCCAGAGGCATGGGGCTGGCTTAGGTGGAGGAGCAGGATGCGGTTGGGTGAGGGACAGATTTGGGGGACCGGCATGTAACACCCATGATTTGCCTTTCACCGAGGAAGGCTCTGGCCAAGAGCCTGGGCGTAGAAGTTTTCCAGAGGCTCCGGCAGCATTATTGGTAGCGCGTTTGTAGTTGTGCTTATAACAACTTGAAGCAGGTAGTCCTGCGGCTCGGTAGGGCGTTGTTAGAAAACGGGCATTCAAAAATGTGACAGCGCTTTCACACTGTCTGACAACTTCTCAGAGTGATGTGGTTTGAATTTAGTAAACAGCAAGGGATTTGGGGAGTAATACAAATTGTAAATAACTGTGTCCACATTTCCTTTCTTCTCTTCTTTGACATAGACACGCATGCATCCAGTACTTACAAAATAGAGAAACAGACTTTCTAGCAGTCTTGCTCCGTGTACTGACAACTAGAAAGTTTGGAAAGTTTTGCAGTACGGTACTGATACGATCTAGCAAACAGTATGGTAGCCAAATACTTCGCAATAATATTTTGCATTTCGGACCCGTGCTGTCAAATAACACTTTTCAAATAAATTAAAAAGGTGAACTTTTCCTAACACTTGGGAAATTCTGTTTTGTAACATTAATTTAGTTCTGC
The DNA here is from genome assembly GCF_000690535.1 of Cariama cristata. Lineage (NCBI taxonomy): Eukaryota > Metazoa > Chordata > Aves > Cariamiformes > Cariamidae > Cariama > Cariama cristata. Next base: position 1,728 of record NW_009607952.1, read on the forward strand.
AAAATCTAGCTCTGCCAAGTATTTGACATACTCGACAGTGCTGTGTGCCGGGCTCTCCATAGGCCGGAAGAAAATGTTTCTCCACTAAACGCACATTCTGAGGTATCTTTCTCTCTCTCCACCACTCTCCGTCTCTCCCTCCTTTCTCAAGTGAATCATCCATGATGTGCGATCTATCTTTCATATTTAGCAGAAGTGTAATCTCTTTAAACTTTTAGCTTTTTGATAGCCACATTAAACATTTAGTATTGTGTATAATTGCTTCCCACTGCAATGCTGTTTTATTGGTCACATTGGAAATATTACTTTTTCTAATAGCAGTAAAAGCAAAGGCTTTTTTTTTTTTTAACACCTTAAAAAACAGCTAAGAAATAACAGGTTAGTTAAGAAATATTCATTACAAAAACTTGACTGCAGGACTAATAGGAGACGGAAGAATGGTTTTGCTCTATCAAAATGACCCGTCAAAACGACTTTGTTTCATATTTGATTTAATTGTCTCTCTCCTGACAGGCACATTCATCAATAGCTTAATGGTCAATCAGAAGTTGGCAGAGTGAGTGCTTTCATTCTTTCCCATACACTAGCTTTGGCTTTACTTTATCAAAATGCCTCTGCCTAATGGATATGGGGGATGCAGAATGACTGAAGGGCTACTTATTTGACAAGAGTGAAAAAACAAGAACATTTATGCTGTTGATAAGTGCATGAAGATAAATAAGTGAGCTGTATGAGGCGTTTTATTTTAAGACTGAAGAAACTTACATTTTTTTTTTTTTTCCTCCTTTTTGGCTTCAGAGCTGCGAGTTATAAGGTTCATGACTGCTTTTGTGGCATACTGAGAGTGATGACAAATTGATTGCTTGGTACTGAGAGGGAAAAAAAGGTGGTGGTGGGGGGAGAATTAAAGATGTCTGCTGATTGGTAACTCAGGAAATCCAGTCCCCAGCAACCTTGAGAATACTCGAGAATTTTTTTTCTCCAAACTGAAAGGTCCGCTCAGCCATAAAAAAAGAAAAGTTGTTTTGCCAGCTTCATTAGTGTTCACCTAATTAGCTGTAAACCTGATGGATTCCTGACAGCTTTAATGATTGGAGATGACAAGCTCCACGCAGTGTCATCCAGCAGAATTAGGTTTGCAGCTAGTTTGATGTAATCAAGTTGATATTACACAGTCCTGGTTGCCTTTAGTTGTGCATTAACTCAATTTTCTGCTGCAGGTGACAAATGGGCTTTGGTACCTGGATAATCATGTCATAGGAATTAGGGCCCTTTTAATGGTCTGGAGTAGAATAACAACAACAAAGAACTCTCAGCAGCACAGAGCTCGCAGACATAACAGACAGGTGCACAAATTCTTTATGTCTAGCCCAAGTGTTAACACCACACTGTGGAAGGCTAAAGCTGTCTCTGAGAATCAGGAATCTGTAAAAATGATAATTTCGGTTTGTTTGCTTTGAGACGCAGGTGAATATTACAGATAAATTTAGGAGGAAGAGTCAGGGATCGCAATTTTATTCCTCACCTGTTAAAGCAAGAAGATGGTCAGAACTGCTGCTCCAAAGACTTCTGTCATTTAAGTCAGGAGGAAGAAAGTATTTACTGGTTAGAGGCTACTGTCTAGGAAAGCTAAGATACTGTATTAATAGAGGCCAGTCTTGTTCATGCAAACAGTAATTATCTATCCTTAAATTACAGCTTTCACTTGCAGCTTTTTTAGAAACCTATTTAGAAGATCAAGAAAATGTACTTGCTGCTGACAGAAACGACTTAATACATATTTTGTATACATATAAAGCTCTTCTGAGGAGGGATTAGGAACTACAGATTTGTTGGAAACTCATTTACTTTTTTTTTTTTTTTTTTAATAAAACAGTTACTGTTTTTTAGACCCGGACAATCGAACTGAGTTTTGAAGCCTCTGGGGAAAAAAAAAACTTGGGTCCATGGTGTGTATTTTTTTTTTTTTTTTCCCTCTACATAGTGTGGTTTAAACCCTAGAGATAGCTGCATACTTTTTAGGCTCTTCACAACTTGCATGCTTACATTCAGAAGATGCACATGGTCAGTGTGAATGCTGAAATACATTAAATTGATTTTTCAGAGATGCGGAGCACTTGCACTTTTCAGAGACTTCAGTGCTCTTGGTGGTTATCAGCCCCTCCAGAGCGAGGCTGGGAGTGCACCACAGAAATACAGATGCAAGATGGCATGCAGGTTGTGCAGCCAGATTTCTAGGCAGCTCTGACTTCGGGAAGTTGAATGCTTGCTCTAATTTATGGGAATTGCTTGCAACTACATACATACCCCAAAAGTAAATGTAGCGATAAAGTAGACTACCTATAAAGGTACTTGCAGTGTCAGCCCTTGGTATGTTATTTGCCTCCAAACCTGCCACATATTTCTCTGTTGGACAGAGATTCTTCCTAGCAGCAAGCTGACAAAATGATTAGTTATGGCTGTCCTCTGCTTTTTTTTTTTTTTCGGCAAAGTGCAAGGAACAATGCAAAAAAAGAAAAAGGGGCATAAATATAAAAAGGCCTGATAGATTCCCCTGAATATCCGTCTGGAAAACAGAATTTTCCAGAATCAGCTGCCATTTCTCCCATTAGCTTGACAGCTGTCAATTAGGGCTTCAGTGCTCTCCTGGGCCACAGTTTATTGCGTGCGGTTGATGTTGTCATTTTGTTCTCGGTTTTGCCTTGAGCACTATCATGAGCAGGAGTGAAATAGTCAATAACTGATGTATCAGCAGTTATTTCTTAAATTGGCTTACAAGTCTGCATTTTTCCTCTTTTTACTAAAGATTGTTTTGTAAAGTGATTAGAATGAATTGTGACTGCTGCAGGGTTATGGGAAATGCAGTGAAGCTAGGGTGAGTTAGCAGGATTAGAGTGGGTCCTTTTTGTCAGCCCTCTTTCCAGGATTAGTGGAAACTGTATAGAAAAGATCACCTTCAGGGTGAAGTGTGGGGTAAATTTGTAAGTGTGCTACGTGCACGCTTATGTAGAAACATATGGTAGTACAGAGTGAATGAAAAGAAATAATTTGCCAGGACGTACAGTAACCATACGTGTTATCTTTCTGAACAAACCTTGGCACTGCTAGTTTTATGGTGTAATAATCCATATTTTAATCCAATGTCATGACCGTTTCCTAGCAAATCCAAATACAGATTGTCAAATTTTAATACAGCCCTATTTACAAGGTGCTGCTAGTAGATCAAGTATTAAGATGCCTGAAGTGTTGCATTGTCAAGTAAGAGTGTATGTGTATGTATGGTTATGATACAACACCGAAAATAACATAGTTGCAGAGCGATCGTGTCTTATCTTATCTATGAAATACTTCAGCGTCATTTACTAAACAATCTACCTCAGGTGTTTGAATCTGATTTTTTTTTTTTCCCTTCTGTGTGTGGGGGGGTTTTTTTTGGTTTTTTTTTGTGTGGGTGGGTTTTTTTTTTTTTTTTAAATCTAGTTGTGCCCAAATTGTGGTTTATCAGCCTTAAGTTAAAAATGAAAGGTGAATACAATATATTGTATTTGGTAACAATGATATGGACTGGTACATCCAGACAGATACTATGCAGTTGTAATTAGACTGAATAGACAGGCATTCATTTTTAAATTCTTTGACACATGCATAAAATAGTCATATAATAAGATAAGATGACAATTTTATGTTAGGTTGATAAAGTGTCCCGATACATGCATTTAAATGTCTGTAAGCCTTTTTTTATCCAGACAGATTAATTCTAGTTTCCAGCATTTGCAGTTAGACATTAAATTAATTTTAAAAATCCCACTAAACAATGGATGCGTTGCGTTTTTTTGTGTGTCATTACCTAAAGCAGGAGGATTGAAAAAAAATGTATGCCATTGATTTTTCATGATTTCAACATTTTAAAAAAAAGCATGAACATTGGCTCAAAGGATTTAAAGCGTAGTCCACGAGAGACTGTACTGTAGTTTTCTTAAGTATAGCAATGCAGAATAGAACATTGTCAGAGCTTGAAATTGTTTGTTACCATTTTCATAAAAAGAACTATAAGAGTTGAAATACGTAGGGCTTAATTTCAGAGACTGCGAGGTTCCTCCTTCTGCATTTTCCTGATTTTGCGCCTGAAAGATATTTTGGTCATCTCAGTAGAGAGCCAATCTGCAGAATTTAAACACTCCTCATTGCAAGCATCAACTTCAAGATATTTCTCAGAAAATGTTCAAAGGTTTTTTTTCCCCGGGGGCAGAGGGAGAGTGGGGAAGGAGTTACTAGAAGATCATAAAATATCTGAAAGCTCTTTGCCAATGCCATTACCTGGCTTGTTCGGGCAGTAAAGGTGCGAGTCTTCAAGAATAATCTAAGTTTGTATTTTAGACTTAATTATGAATTATTAATTAATTCTGTCAGGACACATGTTATTAATTATGACTCTCTTTTCTTCATTCAGAACAGCTGTTGGGAATCGCGTTAAGTTCACTGTATTTGTTGGTGTGGGAGTTTACCAATGAAGAGCAATCCATTCCCAGCCTGCCTTACCTTTACCTCCCATCCTCTTCGTACTGGGGGTTACTGTTAAACAGCTAAGCTAAACTTGGCATCGCTTGGAATAAATGCAAGTTTTGAAGTGATTCAGTGTGCTCACAATCAGTGAACGTTTTTACGGAGGTAGTTTTTAGGTCCTGTCCATAAATAATTCTTGTTTTAAGCAAGACTGTATGGTGGTGCGGACATCAAAAGGGCACCGACCAAGCCTTAGCGAGGGGGAAGCAACGCAGTTTCCATGCCCTTCCACCAAAGTCCCGCCAAACTTCACGCGTTAGCATAGAGGAGAGCGCTGTTTTATTATTCGTTTGGAATGATTCAAATTCATTTACTTTTGATATTTCCATCATTAAATTGAGCCCTCTGTTTCAGTTTCTTATGTGTTCTTTGCGGAATGCATGTTGCATAAAATAGGCAATTTTTAATGAACAATTTAATGTAAATGGGTTCTGAATTTAAATTAATATTAATGAAGCTTTGAGTGAATTTATTTTGCATACGTAAAGGCTTGTAACTCTTTCACCCATACACTCTTGTCTTTATGTACTAACACATTGGTTAGGTGAATTGGCTAGTTTCCATATTTCGTGATGAAAAAACTTTAATGGATTTTACATGGATGTTTGTGCTAGTGCAGGTTTATGCAGGTTAGTATCTCTATTAAAAATGTACCTGCCCTTATATTCAGATTTTTGTAGTTAACATTTTACTGTGTTACCCCACCGTTTCTATATATTTCTTTCCACTTTGGTTTCGCCTTCATGCTTAGAGAAAAAATTGTTCCAACAATAGTCACCACAGTCAGGATGTTTTCTTTCTTAGGCTTACCTCTAATGCATTATGTATTTAGGAATGATGGGATGTTCTATAATTAATTCTGTTAGATGTAATTGCTATAATCACTTTGATGCTACACATAATAAAAGTAATATGGTAAGCATATGAAAAAATACAAACACCTTGTTGTAACACTTTATATAAAATTCTTTTAAAAATCTTGTTTAGAGCAGAACCTCCGCTCTCGTATTTTGTCAGAGCTAGCATTTGTTTTAAAGTACATTACTTAGTAAATGAATGAATTTTAGGTATTGGAAAGATTTTGACGGGCAGCTTGTCTTATACGTGCGCGCGTATATCTCTGTGCGCTATTAAAGATGTAGTTCATTAAGAAGCCAGTCTTCAACGTTGCTACAAGTGATGTGTAAATATCACCGTATATCTCATGAAATAAGAGACAAATTTGTATATTGTATTAAAATCCAGGACATAGTAAATAACACAGAAACGGAGTTGTACAGTGGAAAGCTTCTTTGTAGTGCAAAATTATGGGAAATACGAAATGTATGAAGGGTAGCGTGTAACTAAAGAGGGAGTTTTTCACGCAGAGTCCCAACTGGGAAAAAGACTATAGAAGGTGATTTCCCCCCCCCGCCTTTTTTTTTTTTAACAAGTAGCTTTGAGTTATTGTTTGCAAACACAGTTTTTGATAGAGAGGAAATGGAAAAAATATGTGCAATGGGTTAAGCTATGTAGCTGATATCCTTGATTCTGTGACAAAAAATGTTAATATGGCCATAGTTCTTAATTAGTTGCACACCATACTTAATGCTGCAAAGGTCACTTGGTTTTATGGTCCAGCTTCATCTATGAATTTGTATGTTTCCCCCCAAATTTATATTTCACTCTCCCGTATTTTCTAAGCAATTGAGTGTGCAAATTGTGGTTAAAATACAAACTAGAAACAAGATTAGAAAAATATGTTTAGCGCGGACAAAAAAGATATTTTTTTTTTTTTTTGCCTGCTAGTGTTACTTTCAAATAATGCACAGTCTTTGCATGGAGAGCAGAAGTATTACGTTTAACTTCTGTAAGCTGAACAAACAAACCCCGACCAACCTCTCGGTGAATTGTTCTGGGGAAGAACAGAACAGGGTGCTGTTTCTGAGTATCTCTGGGACTGGGCTCGGTGCCTGCAGTCCTTTTCCTGCTAGGTCAAGCCTGTTGCTGGAGGGCCAGATCTCAGCAGGGGCCTCCTGGAGGCTTGGCGAGGCTGCTCAAGACTGGCAGCCATCAGTCATCCATCTGTGACACAGAGTCTGTTTTTGATGGCAGGGATGATAAAAGGCCTGGGAACTGTATAGGCCCTTGTAATCAGGGCCAGTGCTGACATCCTTCTCAACTTTGACAGCTTCTTCCTTTTCTCTCTTCACCGCCAAGACTGTCTCAACTGGATTTTTTTTTTTCTCTCTCTTGTTTCATGTACTTGATCAGTCTCAGATGCTGGGAATTATTTTTTTCTGAAGGGAGGGGGAGTGTTTCTTTTGGTTTGTGGGTTGGGCAGGTGTGAGAGGAAGTCTGTTTTTTTTTTTTTTTTTTTTTTTGTACTGTAGGCCTGTTGCTAATTAATGTTCCTCCATAAGATTCTGTCGGAGTTGAGTAATGTTTTTGATCTTTATGCCTGATAACTGCATACTTAATGAGATTTCAAAGCTGTGAGTGCAGCTCCCTACAATTATTGACAGATGCCTTTTCTTTGCCATTGGGTTCAGCTTCATAAATCCTCCTGCAGTAATGAGGTTCAGAAGTGCCACCCTGCCAGTGAGCTAATGAAAGAGGGGGGGAGGGAGGGAACAGCTCATGCCTGCCTGACACATTTTTTTCCTTTAAAATTTACTATGCAGATGTCAAGCTGTGGGACGATTACTTCAAACATGCTAATTTTTATCTTGCTTTTGTGTCAAGCCTGCATGCCATTTTTCCCCCCCAATAATAAATAAAAATAGAAACCTCAACCTATTTAAATTTTATCATGGATCATAACTATTGAAGACTTTGATATATGTGTGTTCTTTTGCAGTTTCCAGTCAGTGGAGCAGTTTTTTGAAATCCGAAGGGCAGAGAGAGGAAAAAAAAAAAAAAAAAGGAAGGGGGGGAAAGCTGCCTTGGCCGCATGTCGGCCTGCCCTAACCGTGCACTTGAAACATCGGAGATTTCATTTTAGAGTTCTGAAACTAAATCCTGGTGGAGAATAGCCGCACCATGCCAAACAGTCGATTTCCTTTTCAGCAGAGCCATACATCACTGACCCACCCTTCCCTCCCGACAGAATGACATGTGTCATTTATCACACGGGCCCTGCCAGGCAGCGCGGGGGGTGCGCGGGGGGAGCTCCCTTTCCAGCGCTGCTGTCTTTTCCCCTTAGCACAGCCTGGCTATGGCACAGCGCCCGTCGGGGAGAGGGATGGTCGGACGGCAGAGAGGGAGCGCGCCTGTGCTGGGGGGCAATTGGCGGAGTGGCTGGAGAGGGTAA
>NW_009607952.1:9702-32202 GCF_000690535.1 Cariama cristata
TTAAAGTTTGGCAGTTGGGACAAACTGGCTGACACGTATCACTCAAGCAGCACCAGCTTGCTGGGGGTTGTGTAAATGAATCTGGGAGCTCTTGGTTTCACATGATTCAAACGTGCATTATTGAAGATGGATGTTCCTTAAAAAAAGATTGATGATGGATATCAGGCTTATAGTGCCATTTATCATTTTGAATATTATTTAGACTTGCCGTGTAAAGCTGTAACTTGAGAGTTGGATGAGCTGGGACAGAATGGAGGCCTCAGCGTGCACATTGTGATTGATGGCTTTGCTTTCTCATTGTTTGTTACCAGATACTAGCCGGTCATTACAGGAGTGCCTTACAATTGTTTTAGGGGCTGAATTTCCGTGTGTGTATGTGTGCGTGTTGGTACAACAGGGAGAGGAAAGGGCAGAGAGAGAGTTAAGTTTTTTAGTGAGAGCATTTCAATAATTGCAAAGAATGTAGACAAAGCTATGGCCCGTGCAAAGATACAGGCAATCTTTTGTGTGAATACGGAGATGTGCTGTACGTAACACTAAAATATAAGCAGGACTGTTGCTGTTCCAGTGTAGTGGTGTCAGGCGTTGCCAGTTCCAGTATAGAAATGTGCTTTAAAAATGTGCTTGTGAACAGATTAACACACTCCAGCTTCCTTTCGCTAACAGGCTGCATTTTGGTCCTGTAACAGCAAAGAAGATGAAGTTCTAGAACATAATTATTTCAGCGTTAACATTTTTCTTTTTCGCCCACCCTCTTCATCCAGTGTTGTGAATCTTGGAGTCTTGGCGTTGGCTCCCAGGTGCCCAGGATGCTCCTGGAGGTGGGTAGCCTGTCCATGTAAACAGCAAGGGCAGTCCCTTCCCTTTTTGAAACACTTTTGCTGGAACCAGGACACCCCCACCTGCTGGAAGAATTAAGGAAGCAGCTTTTTAGAGGCAATCAAGTCTTGTTTTGGAAGCGCAGGCAGCAACTATCAGGAGATAGACACTCCAGCGATAGAGCAGCTTCAGCAATAGGTAGTGCCAAAACTTCAAGTGATGGAGTGTTTGTGCACAAACATCTCCGGGCAAGTGTGATACACAACCCAGTTAAACTTGTTCTGAGCTGACAAACTATTGAATGTTTCTTGCCTGGCACATCCTACCAAAATCAAATGATTGACAGGAATGGTAGGTAAAATTTGACGAGAACGGCTTTTTGTTGAATCAGTCTTAAATTTGCACAGATAGATGTTATTTTTGAAAAACTGCTTGTCACGTGAACTTTTTCTTTGATTGCGATGTGCCCTCCTAGCAGGAGGGAATTAGAACAACATTTAATAAGTGACGTACAGCATTTAGGTTAAAACATGTTTCACAAAGCCAACAGTGACTTTATATATGGTTTTCATAGAAACGGGTTTTTCAGAAATCTAATGTTTGCTATTCCTTCCACAAATGTGGTTCGGTTTGCTTTTGGTACACTCTCTCAGTTGCCAAAAGTAAGGAGAATTCAAGTTTATACGCTTCATTCAAGTCCAACATCATGAGAAAACCCTGAAAAAACACAATATTTTCTATAAAGCCTTCAACAGTAGAAGGTAAAACTTTGATCTCCTACCCCTGCAGTTGTGTAACACAGTAGGTAATTGAAGTACAAGTGCCAATTTGCGGGAACAATTGTAAACACACCTTGATACAAATGGCATCATTGCATTCTTACTGATTAGAAAACTTTGCTATTAATAGACACAAAGTCCATTTCAGGTGTAATTGGTAAGGAGCTGAGTGCACTCATGGGAAGAAACCTTGTTTTGTTTTTTGTTCGCTTTTATTCTTATCCCTTTTTTCAGTTTTATAGCTGGAGACATGATTTATTGCAGCCATCCATCTTTGGGGCTCATCCATCACATCCTGGTTGCTAGGCAATCATGGCAGCAGCTGTTTGCTTTGAATCAGACAGAAAAGTTGTCAATCATCAAAGGCAGGTGAATAGCATTAGAAACACGCTATTGTCAGACGGAATAATTAATCAAAGAGAGAAAAGATAATTAAAAAGATATGACCCTTGCAAGTACTTGCTCTGGGTTGCCTGGAAAAAAGAAAAACTGCCTGGTCTTTTCTAGACACTTAAGCAGCTGAGGGCTGATAAAATATGCACTCTGCAGTGCATAGTTTTTAATTAATTGAAAAAGGTTCAACATTCAAAGACGATGCTGGAGAAAAGTCTGATTATGAGCAGAAGTAATATTTATTGTTTGCATGAAAGGCTTGACATGGAGTTCTAACTTTCTGTCACAAATCTCCTGCATGCTTGCACTAAGCCTCTTTCAGCTTTACTATCTTCACTGGCAGCGACTAGAGTGTGCGGGTTAGTCCGTCCAAGTAAGGGTCCTACGGCTTTCATCCAGCCTTTTCATTCTGGGCCACCTTTTCAGTGTATTGTCTCGTTCGCTATCCTGTATAGCAGCTATCAGAGTTGTACTAGCTCTGCCATCAGCAAGGCAGGCGCAGCTCGACAACTCTGCGGTATTGCTCTTCATTCAGTGTAGGAAAGATGTTGAGGCCGTGCCTATCTCATTTCCAGTCAGTGTGTGGACTAACAGGCTTTTGTGAGCTGATTCCTGAACCCCGATTTTCCAGCAATCCTGTTATTTTTAACTGGAATGATAAAAAGGGGGCTACAAAGCCCAATTTCCAACTCCTCAGAGTTTGGGTACCCTGACAGTAGATGCAGCATAGCGTGCCCCAGCAGAAGGGTAGGCAGGAACACACTTCTGGTGTAGAGCAGCATTGACCAGCGTCTGCGGAACAGCTCATACTGCCGTCAGTCCGCAAATTGAGACTGGTTTGAAGGCTATAGTTGCTAAAAAGCTGGATGTCTGAAGCCATAATATGGTAAACGGTCTTTGTGAGAATGGAATGTCGTAGTTTTGATTGTTGGGCAAAGTATTCATGTAGTCCAAAAAACCCCAACTTTGGTGCATGCTTAGAAGGTAAGGTGTCGGTGGACATACTGCTTGCAGCAGAGCATAGGTATGATGACTGCATTATTAGAGTTCCTTCTTTTTAAAAAATATTTTTTAAGTAGTGAAGCAGAGGTGACTGTCATGTTCCCTCTCTTTTTTCATTTTTGATTTCATACTTCCTTTACCCTGCTTTCTAGAACCGGACAAAGAAACTTCAAGTTTGTGCTGCCCGGAGAACAAAACCACTATTTTCAATATCAAAACTAGATATTAGTGTTGATTATCAGCAAGATTTGCAAGGATATATGCTGTGAAATACTGGGTATTAAAATTGCAGAATGAAAATCTTACACATTGTAATTGCACACCCCATCCCTTTCACATTGGCTAATTCCTTGGATTATTTTTTGCATAATTCCTTGCAGCAGTGTGTCAAAAGCAGCACCTCTGCTAATTGTGTGTAGCCTGTATCACATTTTTTGCTCCCACCCTGTTTCACTTGTAATCATTCCAGTATTTACTTAGAGGAGGAGAGAACACAGCGAAGGAGGAAATGGGGTACCATCTGAGTACTGGCTATGACACATCTGCTGCGTAGAGCTGTTCCTTTCAACACTGGTAGCAGGAAGCTCAGGCTGAAGTTAACTTGGATGACTTGGAGAAATCTGTAGCCTCAAATAACATTTCGTATTAGTGATTCCTTAGAACGTAACGTTCACCAAGGTTTTGTGAGAAATAATAAAATCTCTCTAAAAGCGTAGTGGTACATATTAGCATTAGCTTTAGAAATACCCTGCATACACTGTGTGACCACAGTCAGTATCTCCCGTGGCTAATGGCATAGCACTTTTATGTAAGATTAGGATGTTGTCTAGAGTTGCTGGCAAGTGTTTTTTTAATTGGGCTTGGGCTACCTTCTTTTTTCTTCTATATGTAATGATAATTCAGCTTGACATACTACTGGTGTTTTTTGTCGTAGGTGTGTAGGCCCTGTGCCTGTGCAGGGCAAATGGGTGTTTGTTTGTGTATGGGTATGCGGTGCTTTCTCTAGCATGTTTTTGTGTATTAAATAAATGTGTGATAGCCATACCCATATGTGAGGTGACATGTTTATGGCTATAGAGCTCTTTCCTCCTTTGCTGGGAAATGGATTTGTCTCCTTTTCACATATCAACACCTCTGATACCTTTTCAAGTATTTGCTGTATTTCAGATCTGCTGATCACAGTTTTATTTACTGAGGGGGGAACTGTGGCAGTAGTTCCCTAATGGAGGGATATATAGTGCTGACATCAAGAAAATGTTGGATAAGAGACATATGGATAGATGGCTGCATGTTGGAATATAGGCAGCTATTGTTTAGTCTGATAGTGATTTCTTAGCAGATTATAGACAAAAGTTCCCTGTGATAATCTGTTACCCTCTGCTCATCAAATTGAGGTGCGTCTCATCCCTCTGATTTTTCCCAGTCTCTTTTCTGCGCATGGTGTTGAGGGAAGACAGAATAGCTATTCCCCGTTTGCAATATTTATTGATTCACAGGTGAAAGAGGTTGGACTCGGTGAAAGGATTTTTCTGTCCTAGCCTCTTGCTCGTCCTTCCCCAAATGCAGGTTGCTTTTGCACTTGTGTAAGGAAAACTGCTTAGGAAGTTGAAATACCTTGATACTGAACGTGCTAAAGCGGGATTGCCTTTTTGTTCATATGAAGTGAAAAATGGCCAGAATATGTCAAACGTTAACACCATAACAGATAGTAAACTGTTTTGTTTTAACTGGTGGAAGAATGTGCAAAGGGAGTTTAAAATAAACAGTCAAATAATAACCAAGCATTTGCCAGTGTTTAACTCGCTGTGTTAAGTAGAATGTAGTATTTCAGTAGGAACCACCGAGTTACATGATATTTGTATACTGAGAAAAATATCTTGAGGAAATATATATAACGTGCTTGGCTGAACTATGTCCTATGCTTGGCTGAACTGAAAAAATGTGTAAGGCTTCCCTCCCACCCCAGTACATACACTTGCATATTCCAGCCTGTTACACTGCAGCCATCTGACATAGTCTTCAGGTCTGTCCTCCTCCCTGCGAAAGATCCAGGGTATTTCTCACTGTCTTTAGAGAGCGCTGTCTCCTTAAAGGATTGAGAATTTGTGTCTCCTTCTGAAGATTTCTGATATGAGAGAGACTTTTTATTCCACATTTTTAAGGTTAGTTGCCCTTTTTATTCCTCTCAGTGTAGCTTACTGTTCCATCTTTTATATGCACAGTGATTTTAGGGTTTCGGTCCTACAAGCCTGTGCAGTGAAACAGAAATAAGATTTCTTATCTCCAGTTTTCAGTTTGTCAGTAGTGTGCTTAAGAAAAGTCTTCTGCAAGCTAAGCCTGAAGCTTGGAAGATGTCCTGGTGTTCTCTAAGCGAACGTCCTTCAGTGTCCGAGCCACACTGCAGTGAAATGCATGAAATACATTTGTATGTACTTACTTATATGATGTAAAGTATGAAAAGCATCTTGTTTTATTCAGCATATTTTCTGGCATGCCTCTTCAGAAATGACAGAGGTAAAAGGTAATGGGTTTACTGTCATAGGTGCAAGATGACTAACTCATGTCACCTGATAATCCAGGAGCAGAGCCAGATGGCCTTGAAGATAGGGAATCATCAGATACAAGCCATCAGGCAGGGTGCTACTTTCTCTAATGTCTAGGGTAATTGTGTAGAAAGGAACAGGAGTGGAAATGCCTTCAGGAGGAGGGAGAGGAAGGACTAATGCCACGGAGAAGAAAAGACTGATAGGTAGAGACTGGGACCGCTGTATAGTCCCAAAATAGAAGTATCTGCATTCATATGTTGCTTTCATTCACTTACCTTCAAAATCCCATATACACTGTACTGCTGCTTTAGAGTTAAATGTATGCTTTGCTTTCTGGTTAACCCCCAAATCCCCTTGCGATTGCCGTATTAATTTAATGAGGTAGCCTGTGCGTAAGAGTACGATTCTGGTAACCACCTTAACTTTAGGAGTAAAATGGAGAGGTGTAAACTAGGTGGACTAACTGGGTCAGACTTGTTGCAATTTTTATTGAACGACTATTTGAAAAGTAGAAGGTCAAACTTGAAACAGCAAAGATAGTGTGTGAGTGGGTTTTTTTTAATATGCTGAAATGTATTGTTTACCCAGGATACCTTGTCTTCCTTTGTTTTTGCTCTGGGCCTGCAATAAAATGCTTCCTATCTATATTAGTTAGCACATACTCCAATGTAATATATGAGAATAATGGTGCATTATTTCCTCATGCTTATATGTTTTCTGCATAAAATATTCTAGCAGCAGTGAAATCTTGCTATGTGATCACATTTCATTTTGAGATGGTTAGCTGAATAAGCAGTAGGACAAGCAAGCAGTAAGCCGAATGAAGGAAAAAGAAATAAAATTTTACAGCACATTCTTGTTGTAGGAGTGTGCAACACAAAATTGTGTGACTCAAATGCTCAATCTGGTCTTCATGATTAAGCAATAAACAAATTACAAAACAAAGTTATCGTCCTTTTGAAACTTGTGCTCAGTCGTGAAAAAGCCAAGTATTTAACATTTCTCAAAGGAAAACATCTTTTGTTACTTGATGTTTGTTGGTAGTGGTTTTTAGTTAACAAAACTGTTAGTGTGCATTAGGGTAAAATTAAGAACTTTTTTTGTAGACACTACAGACATTTTATAAAGTTGGTTTACTGAATGTTGATAAAAGGAAACAGTTAAATTTTGTGATAAAATGTCTGGTGTGCTTTGTTGTAGGGACTGGAAGAATATACTTAGATTATGCTGTCCAACTTCACATAAAGTAGTTTGGTTACGTTGTCTAAGTGGAAATGTCTTTGTGTGTTGTATGTTTGTGTCATGCCTGACGTGATGGAGTGCTAATCTGAGTTGGTCTTCTCAGCAGCAGTAGTACAAACCTGTAATAATACTAATGCTCTGGAGTCCCCCAGATTTTGCTGCTTATATCCAGCAGAGATGTCACTATGTGTTTTTTTGTGTTAAAAACTGTGACCGTGTAATGATTATTGAAGTCGGTCAGATCACTGATGTGCTCTGTACTTTCCAGACAGGAGCTCCTCCAAAACTTTAAAATGGCAATTTCTTAACCTAAAGAATTTGCATTCTTACAGTTGGGATCTTGGATGTATTCAATGTGGGACACACCTGCACTGAGAAAGGAGGCGTTAGATTCTTCCTTGAGTCTTAAACAGTTGCTTATCTGGATATTAGTGGTACTTGGTTTTAGTGTGATTAAGGAGTTGAAGACCAGACAGAAAGTCTCTTCAGGGAGCTTTCAGCTCCCCCATCCCTCCCCTGCCCATACCCTCAGCTTCATGGGCTGGTGTGGAGCCTGGTGGGTGGCACTGCACCGTTGCTGCACCAGCCTCTCGTCCCCATCATGACTGCATCCAGCCCATGTGGGGAAGAACTTTCTGCTGGATCTCACATACCTATATGCGATGGACCATATCTGAGAACTGTTTAGCTGAAGCAAATGCCTGGCACCTTACATACAGCAACAGCTTTATGTTGGCCGTTGAGGTAGGTCAAGCAGTCTAGGCCTATGGGTGGTAAAAATGAACTTAAATTATATGGGCTGAAGAGCTTCAGTTCCTCTCTTGGGTCTACTTCCATGGTGCAGAACGGTAGCCCATAAATGTGGAGGGAACCCCAAAGAGGCTGTGTAGTCCTTCCCCAGTTTAGCTGGCTGCAGCCGTGCCATTCCTGGCAGACACTCATGGAGAACTGAGAACTTGCCAGGCACTATCTTTAAGTGTCCTTACTGCAGCTGAACATTAGCCTGGCTTGCAGCGTGTCCTATGGCCTATTTCACTTTCAGGTGTCCTACCGACTGACTTTGTTGATAGCTTGCAGTAAAGGTTTGGAGCAGTCTGTGCTGCTATGGATTGTCCTTTGGAGTAAGCCATGGGGAGTGATGCTTCCAGTGGTATCTTTTGTTAAGACCCAGTCCAAAGTTCATTGTACTCAAATGTGATTCTTTTGCTGACTCTGTTGACTTTACTGGGCTTTCACTGAGACCTGTAGTGTCAGCTTAAGGAACAGAATTTCATCTGTGCTACCTGATAACTTTATGCTGTGTCTCTGCTCATTGTGGATGTAATGTAGATACAGACAGATTCTGGTAGACACTTCTTGGTTGGGTTCTCATCTTGTCAAGTAATACGCTTTTGTGTGTGTTTAAGTGCTTAAGAACCTTTAAGGATTTGGGAGTAGATGCTAAGCAGTTGCTTTTTTTAAGAGGGATGTAATGTAATACTAATGACCCAACGAGGAACGGACATTTTGATAGCATTCAATCAGGTGGAGTATTTTAATTTGTTTTGGAGTAATTAGACAATTATTAATGTGATAGCAGGAAACTTTTGTTAATATTCAGCATAGTATTAAGTTATAAATAGACAATATTATCACAGTCAAGTGTCTGTATTGATAGGTAACAGCATTGTGTAAATTTGGCCGTTGACTCTATTCTAAAAACACATTCTTTATCCTTACTCTTTCAGTGCAGGATTACATCTCGTTATGGATAATATGTCATGTCTTCCTAAAAATGTGATCTTGATTTTCATCCCATGATGATACTTTATTCAATAAATCAAAATCTTCCTCAACAGTTAGCAGCCAACTTATTTAATGGTTATTTTTGAAATGTTGATACAGGGAATTTAGCAGTTAACAGTGTTTATACATTCCAGAAGCATTAACAGGTTAGGTTATACTGGAATTCAGTAAATATCCGTGAAACATGTGGGAGAACTATACTCTATGCAGTATCTCAGCGATTGGCTGCCAGACATCTCGTGAAATACCAAATGTATTAATAAGGTTTATAATGATGATATTGTCAGGAGGCACACATTGTCCACTATTGCCGAAAACGGAGGGAGCAAGGCCTGTCGCCCAGTGTTTAGACTGCGGCATTAGAACGCTACAGATGTCCTTATCTCCTGGAGATAGTTTTATACTGAATCAGTGGGTTTTACACATTCTTGTGTATGAAAAAATGCTCTTCGCCTTCTTAGTATTTCTGGAGAAAATAAAAGGAGGTTAGTTTTTATATGTGTCAAGGTTGTTTCCCATTTCTGCAAGTGAAGATCCCTAGTAAATCTGTGATTTTCCCAGTAGCTTTTTCCCTTTGGTTGCTGGTTTTCCTTTATTGCTATCTAAAATGGTCATTGCGCTAAAATCGGTAAAAATTGCCATTTACTAGCTACAGTCTGCATGCTCATAGGCAGTTGTGTGCTGGCTGCGTTGTACCTGATCTATTTAGCAGCTGCGGGGTGGGTAACGCCAAAGTAAGCCAGGACTCCTAAAACTGCTAGCATTTTTTTCGCCTCTGTGCAAATAGATGACATTTTCTCATAACGTGTCTTCATCAGAGTTTTTCGCTTCTGTTCATTATGACAAAACATGGCAAACAAAGACAGAACAATTTACAGCTGCAGTCTTGAAGTTTGAAGTTGCATTTTAGCCATACGACACTGTGTATTATTATTATCATTATTATCTTTTGGTGCTTGTATGTATGTAAATTACATTAAAAATAAGATCAAGGCAGACATGAAATATCAGTGACATAAGCAGAAAAAAGATGAACAAGCTATTATGAGATATGAAAAATAAAAAAGATGCTGTCTTTAATTTGACAGTGAACCGAAACCCACCAATTGTATAACACGAGAATAATTTTAAAAAATTTTCCCTTAAAGCTTTATTGCAGCCATGCCCTCGATGGCATCTCAAGCCTGTCAGCAACTCCATTATAAAATCCTCTTATGAGGATGCAGTTTTAGACTGTTACCTAAATCTCTGCTATTTGGAATGTTGTATTATCTTGTTTTGCCTGAAAGCAGGCATGCTTTTTAAAAGATATGTATGTTCAAACTATTTACATTAACAAATTGTCATAAATACGTTCTCTGATATTCAGGTTCTCCTATTTTCTGGGGCCTGCTTATTAAAAATAATTTCACAAAACCTGCCTTCAGTGAAAAGTGTTTGGTAAATGCTGGTATTTTGAAGTTTAAATAGAAGTTCGTACCCTACATAGTAATATATTTATTTATTATATGTCTTTAATGGATCCACAACTTGAAAACACAGAGCTGAAATCGGGCATCAAAAGTAGGAGTACATGGTTCAAGAAGGCCTAGCTTTTCTATACATATACATGTATTTTTTTTCTTGGAAAAAAAATATTGCAATGAGAGATGAGGTTCCTGAAATTAGATACATTCATAATCTGGCATAAGTCTATGTACTGAACTAGTGATTTTCCAACATGTATTTTATAAAGTGTAAGAGAGTATTAGTACTCACAGTAGTCTTTTGCTCTCATTCGTACTGATTCTTAAAAAAATGTACTTCAGGGCTTTCTTACACACACTATGTATCCAGAACATACAGTTTTTTGCACAGTGTAGCTAGACGTTAGTGGATCTGTTAATCACCAGCCAAAGGAGGCTGGGATCATAGGAAACACTGGTATAATTTTTTGCTTTTTTTTTTTCCTGAGATAGAACAAAACTACTTAGAGAAGTAAAACTCTAGTATTGAACAGGTTTTTATTTATCCCACAGTACTGGAGGAATCAGGAAGAGGGAATCCCCATCGGTATCCATGCGGTTGTACCAGGACATTGCTGCCATTTGATCGTTAACATTGCCAAAGGTAGCTTGAATTACAGTCAGGCTGATGTGCGTGTGAAACTCACAACTACCGAGCTTGCCAGTAGAAGCAAGACTTAGGATATCTGTGCTTTTGAGTTTTTGTAGTAAGTGTTACGATTTTGAACTTTCCTATTTTGACATCCTTTTGGTACTGTGTGCCATTCTGGGTTTAAGAAAAAGAGGTGTAGAAACATAATGCTGTGAATTAGGAATTCCTGATTTTTCTTGGAAGGGAAGTCACTGACTTTTGTATACCTTGGTTTTCAACCCATAAAATGAGGGGGGGGAGAATATACTTTGTTTCAGAAGTGAATTCTGAGGATTAATGCTTACATGTACAGATTTGTAATTGAACAGTGATATGTAGATGACACTTTTGAGGTGGAGTTTAATTATAAACTTTTTGTTTTGCTATATATGCTTAGCCTTTGCTATGGTTTGGCAGTATGTTCTTTATCATCATTCATTCAGTGTAAGATAAAGACAATTTAAGAAAAAGGAACTTGTATGTTAAGTTGTTGAAGGAGGGGGCTCTTGTTTTTTACGTTTTACAATTCAAATACTGAAGTGCAGGTTAAACAGCTGCAAAGAAAAAAGAATCCTTTTAATAGTCAAATGATTCTAAATTAAAAAGGAAAGAAAACAAACAATCAAAAATCCTTATCAAGTTCTTTGGGAAACAGAGACGGAGGAAAAAGTCTAAGGAAAGCCAAAACGGCTAATGTTACAGTTGTCACAATTACTCATATCCTATGCTAGAGATTGAGGAAGCTAGGTAAAATTGAGCCAAAACTGGTCTTGGATCTCATGGATATGGCTTCTGCTCGTGTCAGTGTTTGCATCTGAGTCTCGGTTTAAAATCTGGCCTTACTCTTCACTAAAAGCTGTGTTCAATCATGTAGTTCTGAAATTAAAAAAAGGGATTCTGCATACTGTATAAATACACAAGTGGGATTATTTTGTCAGATATGTGCAGAAAATTTTATTAATTATAAGTATTCTTCAATTATTACGTCATATTGTTATGCTTTGTTTTAGATAATTCAGGAAAATACTTTTCCAGACATTCTTTCAAATTATACTTATTAGTATATTCAATTAAACATATATTTTTTTTAGACAAATCGTATGACCCTTATTTATTAGTTACCTCACTGACTACATTGAAACTACTTACGTGATTGCTGAACAGGGTTTGCTCCTCCGAAAATTACACTTCATGAACAACACATAAAAATATTCTGCTATACTTTATGTATGCATATAACAAGAAGCATAATTTATATGTAGTGATAGAACGACCTATCTAGTTGTACAGAGAGAGAGATAGCTTGTATATATACATGTGAACAGTGTTTTGTAACAGAATCTTTATTCAGTACCTGTGTAATTTACTAAAAAGTGAACGCCCTAATTTGCCGTTGTCCTGGGAGTAATCTTAATATTCCAGCTTGTAAAGAGCTTTGGATACTTGGCATTTCAGTAATTGCTGCATCATGGGCAAGTTTTTTACTTCTTCCCATAAATACCCCTCAATTATGCCACTTGAAGCCCAAGTCATTCGAGAAACAGTCCAAAAAAATTGTCTGAATTTTTTTAGACTTGAGTAGCTCTGATACTAATTAGCCTTAATATTTGTGTGTAAAAAGATGTATTAAGTAATTTTGTAGCACATATTATTTAGAGCATTTTTTTTTCTCCTAAGTCTTAACACAGTTCTGTGCATAGGCATTTGACAATAATCCCATTAAAATGGTTAAAAACATTCTTAAAGTGAGTTGTAGAGAACTGTGTGGTATCTGTAAAAATCTATGATAATGTGGTTCGGAACAGAAGTTTTGCAATACTTGGTTGGGGTGAACTGAAGACCCCTGTGTGGTTTTTGAATATGCACACAAGTGCCCACTCTATATATACTTAGTTTCTGGTTTTCACGTTTGTTTCCCTTCCACCCTCTATTCTGATTATTTACTGTAAAGCAGTCTTTGTTTCATTGATTTCTGTCTGTCTACCAAAGGATAAAGTTTGCTCTTCTCACACACCCATCTGTCAGTACTGTACCGAGAGTCAATCCCACAAGAGGCAAATTGAAGAAATGAAAACAAATAAGTTATAAAATAAAGTGACAGTAATGTGCAGTAGCATAAAGATTGCTTTGGGCTGCTTTTGAAAAAGACAGCGAATGACTTGCCCTGTTGGTTGGTATGGGAAGGGTGCAGGAGGAGCGGAAAGGCGGTGGGAGCTGGGGGTCAGCAATGGAGGGAGCACAGAGCTGCCTTGTCATTGCACCTTTTTCACTCTGCTCTGACTCTCGACAAGTCGCAGTACAGGCAAAATTCTGCGTGTTTACAGTGCGTAACTTCTTGTAAGTAAGGTTATCGCGGGGGTTAGAGTACTGTGAGTCAGGCTGCTAGAATCAGGCCCAGAAGTATTACCCTGTTTTACTGTATTTCGTGTTGCTGCAGACGTTAACTGACTGATGTTTGTGAATCTTTTAAATTCTTTAAGGAAAAAAAAATACAACTGCAGAATAGTTCAAACTGTACATTTTTGTTTTAAAAAAAAAGGAGAAAGTTTTCTCTTTCAAACAAATGATCTATACAGTAGAATTTCAGTAACAAGCACATATATGAAAATGTATTTACACAGACAACTGGTAGTGTGCGTGTTTAACATTTATGAATACTGGCCTAATGCAGCTGAAGTACTGAAGTCTCTTTTAAGATTGTAATTGAAGTAACATGATATAAATGTAAACTTTAGCTTAGAGCACACAGAGCATACAAGACAGTTTGACACCTTCATTTCAGCAGTAAGAAATTACCATTGTCTCTTGTTTCTTGCTTCTAGCTTATATGACCAAGCCAAAAAGTAATTACACAATTAGGGTTGACATACTGGTTCCTGTAATATTTCTTCCCATAGTTTTTTGGTGACTTATTTCTACTTCAGACTTTCCAGTCCTTTGTAATTCATACCAAGATGTCCATTTTCATTGCAACAAATTTACTCATGAAGATTGCAAGTCTTGCATAATTTAATGATGAAAAGGCAGCATTTCATTTTCTTCCAATGCAGTTATTTGTAGATTAAAGATAAACATTTGTGGAGCTAATATGTTTTTTGTAAGAACTTTTGTCACCAACTTGAACATTGAATTGTTACGTACAGGGATGGAAAAGTATTTCTGGGTAAATAATTACAGGATTATGCATTTTAAAAAGAAGGCTATTGAGCAACTGCTGATCTGGAAGGGGACCACTCTCCATAGGTCAGGTAACATGTAGTTTGCTGTATTCTGCATGTATAGCATCGGAGTTACTGACATTTTTCCAGTTCTGGGGGACACTTGGTAGTGAGCACAGTTCAGTGTCTCCCAGGGCCAGGGGGGCCCTCGGAGTGGCTCCAGGTATTCAGCAAGAGCAGGTCAGGTGAAAAGCAGCCCTACTGCCCAACTTGTCCTTGGCTCAACTTGTTTCCCTGCGTCTGTTCCTCATTTCTGGGTTTGAGCCCTGTAATTCTGTATCTTAAGACTTGCCCTCTCCAGAAATATTCTGGGACAGTTGTGCTTTATCACTTGCTTAATTATGTAGTTATGCTTGGGACTTTCCCGTGATGATGCGATAGCAGTGCTATATGGTATTGTTAATTTGTTCTCTGGGGCTTTTTGATTAAAAAAAAAAATCTAAAATGATCTGTGCTTTTTGACCGTTCCTACACTATATCTTGATCCTTAGAACAGAATGACAATGGGACAGAGATGCTTGTTGTGTTTAGGTGCAGGGTTAGACATCTGCTGCAGATTCAAGTTGTCCTTCATTGCCACAGCTAAACTGGCTGTTCAGATTTCTTGTTGTGAGGTTTCCTTGCATTTGATCTGGACACAGGAGCTTCATCTCATCTTGGAGCCTAGTCTGTCATTATATAAAATACAATGGAGGGCTGGGAAGGAAGTATAGTGAGTTTGCTGGTGACAAGCCAAGTGAAGGGGGTTTGCCAAGTATTAATCATTTGTATAAAGCTGCATCCACTCTTCAGCCAAATGAATATGTTCTGCCTTGGTTTCTCACAGTGACAGCATCAAGATATTAGTAGTTTTGTAATAAAGTTGCCTTTTTACATGCTCTTTAAATTCGTGCTACTTCCTTGTGTGTCCAGTACCCATAGGAAGGGACTTTTCACCTCCTCAAATTTCCCTGTATGAGTTTCCCAGTTAGGGAAGATTATGTACTTACAAGTGTAAAATAGACCTTGTGCTTTTCAAAATTAATTCTTCCTCTCCCATCCCACTTCTCCGAGATGTCACGGGGTTGTAGTATCTTTTCTGCAAATCAAGGCTTGTGACTTTCAGCAGTACTGTGTTACAGGGAGCATTTCTACAGGAAAAGACAAAAGGAGAAGGATGCTTCTTGTAATGGGCTACTGCTGTTTCAGCCAGTTATTCTTTTAACTAGAAAATGAGAGTACACATACAGGCTATTAAATCATTAATTGCAGCATGTACTCCTTTCTCTAAACACAGACAAGACACAGTTAAGAGGTACCAGAAAGAAATAACTTTCTGTAATTTTGAAACTAAGTGCAGGATGTG
Source organism: Cariama cristata (assembly GCF_000690535.1). Lineage (NCBI taxonomy): Eukaryota > Metazoa > Chordata > Aves > Cariamiformes > Cariamidae > Cariama > Cariama cristata. Next base: position 24,968 of record NW_009607952.1, read on the forward strand.
AAATACCAAGCAGGAACCGTGCACAAAGTTGTATTTTTTTCTGATGGAGTTTATACCAGCATTTTCCTTAATTATTCTTGATGTTTTGCCCATTATACCATTAGCTTCTTCAGAGGACAAAGATAAGTTGCCAGTATCCACAAGAGCGAAGTGTGAAAGCATTTAATTATTGATATCTTAGTAACCAAGGCTCCAGAATGACGTTGTCAAAATCCATAATGATCAGACAGAAAATGTATCAGCTTGTTGTTGAAAAATATGGCTCAGACTGAACATGCACAATCCCAAGAAATTAAACCACCAGTTTCCCGCATTTCCAGTGTGTAACTGCTTTACGCGGTATTTTCTGCTCTTGAAAATTCTTATTGTTAACGTTCTCTTCAGTCTTCATTTTAATTTTAGTCTTTTCTTGATTGTTAATCTAATACATACGTTTCACTGAATGAACTCATGTGTTTTCACTAGATAGATCTGTAAATCAGTGAAACGGTCAAGCAGAGTCTAACATTGTAATACTAGCTAGCTCCACATTCTCCATCTCTTTAAAAACACAGATTTCATTAACGGAATATATTTGGTAGCTGTTTAATACATATTTTCTTTGTATCTTGAGTTGAGGATTTCCTTTCTCCCTCCAGGGAAGAGTGTACAACTCTGGGAAAAATCATTCCCATGCACTGAATTTCTGGATGTGGCGTCACGGGGCAGGAGCCAGGGGCTGTCATCCAGATCCTCGGAGGTGGAGGGTCCACGGGGAGGTAAAGCAGCGCCCAAGAGAAGCTGCAAGTGCCAGCTGTCAGAGCGTTGTCATTGTCTGTCCCCGCGCCTGCTGTGTTCCCGCTCCTCTGCCCCCCTGCCCCGCCAAGAGCGAAGGATGGCAAGCAGGCAGGGAGGAGAGGACATGGCATGTTGGTTTGGCCAGCGTTGTGTCCCATGGATTTACACCTGGCAGCCTGCCATGTGTCATCTAAGGTCACCCCCAGGAAAAGAGCTACGTGGCAGCCAACACCTTTCTCGAGCCGGTGTAGTTTCGCAAACCCAGTGATCTTCAGCTGTGCCCTGTGTTTCTAGAATGGGTTTTGCGCAGGTTTCGTTGGGTCATGCCATTGAGGTGTTGCCGTATTGTAACATGCTGAGACCTCAGGGAGCAAGTAAGTTTGTAAACAAATAAACCAGAAAAGTTACCTGAATATATATTGAAATAATTGAAAGTTACTTGAGTATATATTTAGTCTACAGCCAAATTAAAAAAAATAAAGTAAAATTCCCTTGCTGAAATGCTATTTACCATTAATATATTTAATTAAAAGATACTTCTGTGTTCCATTTTTCACTCTCTCACAGGTGCCAGAGCTTTCATGTTTATTAATAGCATTAGATCAAATAATGCAGATGTTTGATTTCAGACACTGGGATATGTTGCACGTTAATCTTTCTAGAAGGATACACTAACACTATTTTGGCTTCTTTTGTGCCACAAAGTGTTTTATGAACTACTTTCAAAATAGGGATAGTAGTGCAAAAAAAAAATTACATTTCAAATTTGCTTCTGCTTTGAAGTTTTTTTTCTAATTCTGTTTCCAACAATGGATCGTAATGTCTAAGATATCCCTATAAAATTTTTACATTATAGGATATGCATTTCATAGAGACAAAGCTATTTAAGATTCTTTTCTTCTGTATACTAGAGGTTTTACTTTCTTTATTCAGTGATTATGTCTCACAGTTTAAATAGCTTAAACGTGGGTATTTAATTTGTGCCGCAGTGCTCTTTCTGAACTTGCTGTCGCTACAGGTATAGAGGGATGCTTATAAAATGAGAGGTTACTGCTGCAATACTCACGTACAGCTACTGCAAGGCAAATAATGTAAAAAGTATTTCTATACAGCATGTAGCAGAGTAGGTAACTGGAAATAATATTTTTTGACTTTTGGCAAATAATGTTCAAGAAGTGTGATTTATTTTATTCTTCTCTTTTAAAAAAAAAAAAACAAACCCACGTAATTGATGATGCCTGTGCAATGTTTAAGGACATCTCATCAGCATTTATTTTAACCATCCCTGTGAGAAAAATACTCTCATAAAATTATGATTTCTTTGCTTTCTCGCACACTAAAATGTCAGAATCAGCTCGTTTATCCAGGATCATTCTTTGCATACCCCCAGAGGTTTACTTTCTTCGTGATCTCCTAAATGAATAGCACAATGTACTTTTCACCAAAAGCAAATATGGCCTTTGTTTATTAAACTTCATCCCTTTTCCCTACCTCTCCAGTTTTCTTTGAACCTGTAGTGTCTAAAAGATTGGCAATCGATGCCATATGGGTTATGCTATGTGATAAAGAAATGGACTATACATAGAATCTAACAGCAGTTATAATTTCTGCATTATTTCTCATGTTTCCTTTGATGTCCTGTATCTTGATAGAGTGTGGGGTTATTATGACAACTCTTTACGTTTGAACTTACTGTTATTTCTTGTGTTTACTGCAGTGGTAACCAGAGGCCCTGCTCAGAACCAGGATCCCCTTGTACTAAATACGGTTGAAAAACATATAAGAATGCGGGCCTTGCCTTGAAGAGCTTGCAGGATAATGTAGTCAACGTTATTTAATTTTCTCAAAATACTGCCTTTTTTTCTTAAACTGTTTTCATTTTTGGTAATTATATAACACCACGTTGTAAAGCGAGGTAGAATATTTTGACAGTGCCCATTGCCTCAGCAAAACTTCCTGCAGGAATTTTGTGCCATGTTCAGGAGTTCATTACCTGGCTGTAAAACTCTTGGCTGAATGCTGGTAGAAGACAATTTGAAAATCCTGTGTTGACCACTGTAATTTTTTAGCCTAATATACATATTATTTAACCTAATATATATATATATATGTACACACACCAAAATACTGAAGTATTTTGGTACTCAAATCTCATTTTAATTTCACTAAGAACTGGGTACTTAACTTCCAGGTGCCTTTGAAAATCTCAACTTCAAAGGAAAAAGGCAGTCTTTAAAATTATACAAATAAAGGTGAGGTTTACTACTTTTAGATGAATGGTTATGTTCATGCAGTTTATAAAAAATGACCTTGATTTTTATAAACCGTCATGTTTCAGTTCTTGCTGTGCACATTGTTTGAGTAAAGTGTGGAAGGTAATTTTATTTTAAACAAAAAAGCTTGGCTTGTGTAAGTATGGCAGTACAAATTCACTAATCATTGCTGTCAAGGCCCTCCTTGGAGTAAGACTGGCTGGCTGCAGGATGTGGCTCTGGTGCTTGCTGAGGAAAGGAGCGTACTGCAGGCAGGCGGGGTGGGAACCCTGCGGACGCTCTCGCTCTCTCCGCACCTTTTACGTCGTGGTGGACACAGCTGAACTGAACCCACAGCGCAGGATGCTGTTTCTCCTGCGTTCCTTAGAAGGCAAGTAGGATGAAATAGGCTGAAATCAGAGTGTTTCTGTTAAGAACTGAAATCCATCTGATGATGGATTTATCCGTGGTGTTAGCATTACAGAAAACCTGAAAAAGTCGAAGTGTTGAGCTAGTAAAGACCAGCATTTCCAACAATGAGCACAGGAGGATGTGCAGACTTTCAGTCACCTTTGTCACATGCTCTTTTTGGCATGAGGAGGCCACCTGCAGCAATTGCAGATTATGCACGCTGTATATTGATTTTTTTTTTTTTTTTTTTTCCCCTTTCCCCTAGATACTTTCAGTATGTCAACAATAACTGCACTTGTGTAGCTTATTACTACAGATGATTGCAAAGAATTTCTTAAACATTAATTAATTGTAACATCCCAATTTGAAAGCCAGATTCTGCATTCGTATGCAATTCCATTAAAGTCAGTGGAGCTGCTTTTAAACCTACAAGAACTTGACCGAAAGGTGTATAATGGAGCTTATTGGTTGTTGCAGTAATACAGAGACAGAAAAGGTCAAAGGGATGAAATGGGTTGGCTGAAGTTATACAGCAAATCACAGCTTAGAATAAATTTGAGAATCTTGGCTCTCATTACAAATTTTTTACTGCTGTCTCAAGCTCAGATCTATGGTAGGGTTTTCTTAGATTTCTGCTATAGTAATGTAATGTAAAAACTATTAATTTTTATTCAAGTTTTGCACAATTCATGGAGCAAACTTCAAGCTTTCTGTGGAGAACACATACGAAGTCTCACAGCTAAACTCCCATCTCCTTTCTTCATTTAAAGCTTATTTCAGTTGTTTTCATGGTTTTAAAAGTTCCTTTTCTTAATTGTCATGCCGTTGGAAAAAATGATCTTCACTTTTTCCTCTCCCAGTAGCTCTTTTTTCTTTTTTTTTAACTTTAAAAAGGAAAAAAGGACTCAACAAATTTTCAGCCTCTCTTGCTAATAGAATGGAACTATATACTTTTGTGTTTATGCTTTTTAAAAATAGACCTATATATTGAAAATTATTTTTGCCTTCATTCATTGTAAGAATTACCACACAATTACCTTGGTAGCTCAAGGAACCTTTGGGATAAAGTTTACCAGGTTGCTAAAGTACAATGGTGGCTTTAGTTGAGACACTTTTACTAAATAAGTCTGTATATGAGTTAAAATTTTCAATGAACCTAAGAGTAACTGGAGTATCTGGCAGCAGGGAAAAAGCAGTTGCCTGTTACTTTGCAACATGGCTACTGCTCCAAGTGATGGTTGGGACTCTTAGAAAGAATGCTGAAAACTGAGGCTAGAAGATGGGACCTTTCAGCGTCCAAAAGGCAGACTTTTTCAGTATCAAATAAAGAAAAACTGCTTCTCTGGGGATGAACCTTAAGGTGAATTATAGCTGGGTATCAAATGGAAAATTGCGCATTCCCCTTGTGTCTTTACAATTTTATTGCAGAATCCAGAGTGTTGTCTAATTTAAAATAAGTTGTCAATTTTTTTTCCGTGATTTCTCAGAAACATTTTTTTTCATTTGACTTAAGCTTAGTATTTTCAAGCAGACCAATTTTGCTATTCATACCATTTGAGGAGAGGGAGCAAAGGAGGGGCTAAAAATAGTGCTTATAATGGAACCTGGGTATGTTCTTAACCATGGCGAGACACTTATCTGTCCATTATGTTGTTGACTAATGTTAACTTCTGTGCTGCCTTTGTAATGCATTACATTAAGCTAAATGAAGCTATCGTGTGATGTATCAAGATATAGTCACGTAGGTGGCCTGGCTATTTGCTCTTGTTAGTATTGTATGTGATGGACTTTAATAGCTGTGAAGGGCTCCTGGAGTCAACAGCATATGGTTTTGTGCCTCCTCATCTTGCAGTCCTTCCGTGCTCCAGACTTGCACCAGCTTCACGGGAAGTTGCACGAGTGTAAGAGCTGCCTGGCCAGGCTCATACATGCTACCTGAATAGGTGTTGTCATAATAGGTCCTCAAGTCGTAAATTGGCCCTTTTGATCATTAGAGTGGGTTTGGGGATCAGTGTCCGTATGGACAACGTGGTGCGTGGGAGAGGAGACTTCTGTACTTTCTAATCCTGCAAGCCGCTCTGCGGTCACTGGGGCCATGGGAGGGACCCGTCGGCGTTGTGCGTCCTGGCCCCGAGGGTCGCTCTCCTGGGCCGGGGGCCGGTCTCGCCTCCCCCCGCTGCAGCCCCAGCCGCTAGCCCTGGGGAGCCGTGCTGCCGCATCCCTTCCGCGGGCCTGTGGTTCTCCCCTCGGCTCTGTGAGCAGGGAGGTGAAAGGCATGGCTTGCCTTAAGAACTTCTGTTACGTGTGCGTATATGTGTTAAAAATCTGTAAACAAGTATTTACATGAATGCTCCACTGGCTCCAGGCAGGGTTTGCAGGGAGAGGTGATATCAATACTCTGCTGTCTCAAAACCCCTTCCACTTGTATTCAAATCAAAGTAACACCAAATATCTCTTGCTGTTTTAATGTAAAGTAGCAATAGTATCCTGGACCATGCTTTTAAAAAGTCCTTAAATACGGTTTTAGGAAATGCAGACTGTAGGAAGACACAGACACATGCCTAGACTGCAACAGATTTCTGATTTTTGTGTAAACTCTGTATTCTTCTTTCTAAAATTTCATTATGTTTTCCAAACAAGGCTGTTATGTATGTTATGTTAAGATATGTATTTTGTACATATAGCTGCGGTTCATACGTGCAGTTTTCTGTTCTGCAACATGCACATAAAATCTTTCCCTCTCCCTTTCCTCTTGTTTATCAAGGTACGTTATGAAAGGCTGATACCAGTTCTCTATCGAGGTAGATCGTGATTCATACCAAGATAAGGAAATTTGAAATTCAGAGATTAGACTGCCTTTATTTCTCACGGCACTGTGCATGTGCCAAGTTAGTGACCCTCTGACCCTGCAGATAAATTCATACGTTGTGCCATTTAATATATGCTATGATGCAGGTAATCCAAAACTGTTGAATTTCCTAGTTTGCATTTTTTTGTTTGGTTTTAAGTTTGCTCTAGTGCTGCAGTGGTGCATAAATACTTGAGATCCCTTTTCAGTTGTATTTTTTTTTTTCCCTGGAAACAGTTATTTCTTTAGAAGATTATTTAGAAGATGGAAGAATAAATTTCTTTACTATTTGTGGGCACGTTTCTGTTGCTTCCTCAGTGGTGTTTCTTTAATGACAGCATGACTAGTTACTTTTAGAAATCATGTGAGAGCCAAGTACTCCGCAGCCTGTTGCCATACATTGTTCTTTAGTATGTTTTACAAGAGGTACTTTTCTTGTTGTTTTTCATGTTAATAACATATTATTTCTGCAGACATGTTACTACTTATTTTCTGCCTTAAGGAAAGTGTTAGTTCATGAACAAAATACATCTATTTTTAGATCAAATGATCAATACAAACAAAACACAAATTGTAAAAAGTGTGTATGGTCACATTCATATGTGTTCAACGTCATGGTTGGCAACGTAGAGGTGTAACTTTGCCAGGGAGGGCTACAAATACTCTGTAAGTAAGGTCTAAGGGATTTGAGTTGTGCTTACAGAATTATGTACATATCAGCCTAGCACTCGTCAGGTTATATACTTTCTTTCACAGTGGGCTCTTGTTAATAGAGTTTTTATTTTCTTGATTTGGCAGGCTCACATACTTGACTGAATGAACTTCAGCTAAGTTTCTGAGCAGAAGGTGGTTTATGACATAATTGCTCTATATGTTGATACATCTTTTATCATAATTGTTTTACATTGTTTTAAATAAAAGAACAAGAATAATAGAAGACGTTGCAG
>NW_009607952.1:37202-42202 GCF_000690535.1 Cariama cristata
TGGACAGCTGCTTTGGTAAGTATGTTGTAATTTGCAGATTAAATATTTTTTATATAACTGATAATGGCTTATTAAACAGCTTACCATTTCATTAACATATATTCATTGATGTTGCAGGTGATAGCTTTTCTTTGAAGAATGATTTTACGGTCTCTTTTTTAGGAATCTGCCAAATTTTAGGGCAAATAAATAGAGTGCAGTGAAGTACCTGGTTGGAAGGACTACTAGAAATTGTTTTGAAATTAATTATTTTAGCTCATATGCATCATGGTACATTTCAGATTTTACCTTTGGTGCTACCTTAGGTCTCAAAAAGGCATTGGACAAAGTCAGATGTAGCCTGTAAATGGGGTGTTGTGGGGTTTGAGCAGTGTGTGAGATGGACACACGTTTGCAGCAGTATCCGAGAGGAGTAGGAGAGGGAGGAAATGAAGTCTGTTTGTGTAGAGAAACTCACTTGTGTTTCTTCCTGTGAAAAATTACCATTTTACTGGGGGAGAGGGAGGATCGCCAAATGCTGTAGAAATTTTGGAGAGAGGGAGAGAATTACAAAGGAGTCAGCTGTAACAAAGCAGAGTGCAGATTGCTAAATGAGCCAGTTGGGAGATACCTTTGATGATGAGGCAGCGTTTGGTGCCTGCACGCGAATCTATGTTGATTTAACTAAAGCTGTGGTTTTAAACCAGTTTAACTCTGGCCATTTTCATAGCAATACAGTACAACTTGCATTGTGTTAAATCAAAATAGGGCATTCTTGTACTGAAATAAGGTTGGCGCTTGCTGCAATCTAGCTGTAACTGGTTAGAAATAAATCTGAGCTGGAGAAATACGGATGGATGTGCAGTTCGGATCTGAGGAAATGCTCCCTTTGCCTTTAAAAAGGCTGAGCAGTAAACAGAGGAAGGGAGTGACTTCACAGAATAGGGTTAAACCAGGCAGTTTGTCCAGCCTTGCCCAAGGGTAGAGCCCTACCAGGAGCTGCCTTTGATCCTGCTCTGCAGAACTGGCAGAGGGAGAAAGTACCTTTTGAGCGTGCTTCTCAATCAACTTCAGCAGTCTGTATCTCAGATTAGCCATCGTTGTGCTGCTTCCCTTTCTTTAATGTAACCGATGAACTTGTTTTCTAAGCGGTGCTTTCCCCTTCAACCATGCCCCTTTATATTTAAACCTTAGTACGTTATCCCATGCCAAGAAGTCTCCGTTCACGAAGGCCAGCTCTTTCCTTTAGGATGACCGTTGTATTGTTCTCTTATCTGCCTTCTCAAAAGAGAGTCAGAAACCTCTGTCATGAGGGGCAAAAAACCCCAAAACCCTATGGGTGTTTGGACCTGAATGCCTGCTTACAAGGTACTGGTAAGACTTGTGCAATTTTCTGTCTCTGTTGAGGCCCTCCCTTAGTGATAAGACCCTAGAAATAAGATACTTCATGTGCCTTTTGACTGTACCTTAAAAGATAAAAGAGATAATACTGATACAAATTAAGGACTCTTGTTTTCATGTGTTTAATGTTACTTGCTGAGTGTAGTGTGGAGTTAACGTCCAAGAAGGTTGTCTGTATGAAAGCAAGCAGCATCCTTAGTTGGTTTGAAAAGCAGGAGTGAGGATTGTCCAGGTTACTCTATAGCAGTGCTTGCTTAGTACTTGTTTGGGCTCCTATCTCTACTGAGGACTTCTGGACAGTAAAAACTCAAATGGGAGAAGTTAGTGGTCTGTCCATCTTTCCTCTTTTCAGTATGTGTCATTAAGTCTACGTAAAAGAATTGTGCTACGTTGAGGGCACACTTTTGTGATGCATTAGAAGAATAATGTGCACTATTGCAACAGGAAAAGGCTTCCTTGCCACATGTACTTGAATTTTGTTAAGTCCTTATGTCAGCTTTCTCTGTAGTGTTCTTATTTTCATAAGAAAAAGATACAGGTGTTTTCTATCTTTAAAAAATGCTGTACAATTCCAATTCTTTATTTTTGTCTCCAGTATTCCTTTGCTGATGCTTCTTACTGATATCCAGATCCCTTGAGTTTCTCTGTGTAGCCATATCCGAGGAGAACCTAGTTGTTTTCTGTTTGTTTCTCTTTGTAGCATCAGTGGGATCTGTCTTAAGGGAACTGTAGGTTTGTCACTGCCTGTTTCAAACCACTCCCAAGTTTGATACGGGATATTTTGCCCATTTTCCTTATTGCAAAAATTTTCTAGGCCAACAGAGAGGCTCCATTTTGTCCAGGTTGCTTTTTTGATGAGGAGACAAAGTATATTGCAAAGACAGCAGACTGTGTGCGTTTCTGTGAAGAACATGCTGCTCTTCCTTTGTTTTAAATGCTTTTTTAATATTTTAGGGCTTGTCTACAGAGAGAGATTATATCACGTTATGGTAGGTGGCAATTTAAAGTAGCAATTTTGAAATGAATTAAATTAATTCAGAATAAAACATTCCTGTTCTGGCACAAATTAATCATGAATAATTAATTACAAATAATTAATGAGGAGTAACTATACAGTATTTACAAGCCCTTAACAGTTTTAGTTCTCTCTCAGCATCTCTGTCAGAGATGTGTTTACTGGCAGCAGCACCTCTAGCTTGTGTAAGAGCAACCAGAACAAATACCAAATGAAGCCACGTAGATTTTTGTATCGTCTCTCATGGGTGACTGTTCTTGTACTCAAGGAGGTTGATGGTATGTGTGATTTTGCTCACTAGCCACGTTGGTTTTGCAGAGTCCCGCAATAGTGAATGCTTATAGTGAATTTATGGACCAACTGTCACATATTTTGCAATACGAAATGGATAATTAATTTTGTGAATGCTTCTGTACTGTCGTGAGAGTGTGTTGTGGAGAAAGAGCGGGTACCAGGGTGCTATCCCCTGCGACCGCAGAGCAGAGGGACTTGTGCCATCGGGCAGCAGGAGTGCCAGCAGTGACCTTTGCTGTAGCTTTTGTCTTCTGGCACAGTGCTTTGAGTATTGCTGTCTACCTCTCCCTGGTGAAAACAGAGGAAAACGTCGTGAATACTAGCTGGTGGGAGACTGTATGTGGGAAGTGGAGTTTTAGCCAAGAGGTTGTAAAGAGGTTCAGGCCAGTGGCCAAACAGAGCTCGTTAGTGTTCGGGTACGCAGACTCACATGGGCATGGAGGTACCAGACCAAGCAGTTTGTACATGCTCTGCTCCCTGGGTGTCTATACATGCACACAGTATACTTTGCTAGAGACGTGAGTACATTGGGGTGGAGTATATGTGCTGCTCAGAGGAATACCCAAAGGCAGTCAACATCCTGATAGTTGGCTTGTTGCTCATCCTTTCCAGACACCGCCCCCCTCCCCGACGCCTCTGGTCAGTGGAGAAAGGACTCATACATTCCCTCCATTGTTGCTTTTTAAAAGATACAATAAACTCTCTCCATGATTTTATCTGTTTGTTGTAATGTCTACCAGCACTGCATTCAGATAGGAGCTTGTGTGCGGAGCTGGAAATGAAACATAAACCTGATTCCGATGTTGAGTTGTTTGCCAACACAGCACTTAACCACCACCCACCATTGACAAACAGTCTGATGGTCACATCTGCATGTCAGTCCCATAAAAGGAAACCCTAAGACTGTCAGAGTGTGAGGCAGAGCATTAGTGATTTCAATTCTGTTTTATTTTCAACTTGAAATGGAGGAAAACAGACAAAAAACAAATAAGAAAGCTAAACAGTTGCGTGAGAGCTAGCAATTTGCTGGGCTCCAAGTGACAGACACTGCATTATCATAATTGTCTCTTCTACATGATAGGACAGAAAAATAATAATGTCATTTTATTTATAGCTGGGGTGCCCCCTTTATGAGAGTCATACAAGTTTCTGCCAAGTGGAGTAGGTCAAATGACATCTTTTGATCAGGCCTGTCCAAAGAGATCAAAGATGAATGGCAGGTAATGGATATCCAATGACAAACCAAATCTAAAACAGAAATAAGGCTGCCAGAGTCTGCCAGTTACCCATTAAAGGCTCACCTAACTAAGGCAGGCTGTTTGACATGTTAGCCGACCACCTAAATCAGCCAAGCGTAGGTGCTAAAATTGTGTATTATCATTGGAAATGGCTATTATTTCCTCCGTAACATTTCTGTTAAGGCTTTGTTTGCGTAGGGCTGACCTGCAGTCAGAAGAAGTGGAGTCCTGGGTGAAGCAAAGCCTTCAGGCTCTCAGCAGGTCAGAGCTGTTCATAACCATTATCTAGTTTTAATTGTTTCTTTCTAATAGAGAATTGACATCTTCTTTTGATTCTGCAAAAAGCTGCTTTTATATTCTCTGTGGATAAAGTCCTGCATCTTTTTGTCATCAGAACATGTGAGACAAAGGTCCATAAGCAATGTCATTGTGTTCCCCTAACATGGAGAATAATTTGGGTAATATCCATGGGGGAATTCTGAATGAATCTGCTAGGGTTGAGGGTGGTTTTTAAGACTGTTTTGCTAGGTGTGAAGCATCTTACATTTCAAATTTTTGCCTAAATAGCATGAGTACTGGATTGAAAAAATGTCAAGAGCACTTTTTGTAATAATACACAAAGCAGTTTCTTAAGGTTCGTCTGGGCAAAAAAGGAACCTTCATACTTATTTATAATCTTGTTTAGTATTTGATTCATGCAGGTAGTCAGAGATACATAAAAATGTGGTTGCTGTCCAGAGAATGTTAATAAACTAAAAGCTTTTTTGCTTTATAGAGCGAAGAGAGACAGAAGGTGTTCCAAAAGTTTCATTACTCACTTTAAACTTTTATGTTCAAAGTATGTTGAGAGTGAAGTGGGGAGTATTTTTTTAAGTGTTATGTCTGGAAAGTTTAAATGGATGTTTGATGATTATTCCTATTAAGTAATTAGTATGTTTCCCTTTCTTTTAATAATCATAATCTATTCTCGTTTTCTTCTACCCCTATTTTCATTCTCTTGGTAATCTAAAGAACATATTTAGAAGCATAATTAGTTATAATTAGAAGCAAACAAACATAATTGCATAAGGTAA
>NW_009607952.1:47202-79467 GCF_000690535.1 Cariama cristata
TCAGATACCCTTCAAGTAATTGACAAGAGCAGATGATTAGCAGCGTTCTCAATAGTGTTTTTGCATAATCTTACATTTTGACAGAACTCTTCAGCAGCTTTTTATTGTCAGTGCTCTGCAATCAGTAATACTTTTTCCTTGACATTTACTTTGTCATTATAAATCTTGTAAGTGGTCATTTAACTTGTTCAGTATGCATGTAAGAATATCATTACTAACACGTTTGAAAAAATGTCTTCCTGTTGAGGAGCTATAGTGAAAGTAAACTTAAAAAAAAACCTAAATGAAGTGGGTTGATGGGTGACTTTATGAAATAAATACCTGTCTGTGAGCATCTTCTTGCACATTTCAAGGATGACTTTAAAATCACTTTCTTATTGAACATTCACATATAAGTCATCAAATTCAACATGGTTCTTGGATTTTTTTTTAATCTGGTATTTTTTAAATGTAATACTATTGTTGAGTTATGATCATTTACATTGAACTGACCAAAATTAAACTCTTATGATCCATAAGCATTCATAATTACATACTGCATGTAACGTTAATAGTCAATACAATAAACCTTCATCTTTATTGAAGCATCTCTTGTTTCTACAGCAGTTCTTTAATCTATCTCAATAGATTTCTAGTGTACAGCTCATATAGATTTGGTCAGTGACAAGGGTTAGAGTAGTCTTGTAGAACATTTACTTGTAGCTGTGAAAAGCCCACATTCATCAGAGGATTAGGTCGATCAGATTGTACCGAGATCAATGGAGGGACTGTGTGATCCCTCTTAGGCTGTAATGTGTTCACCTTCTTTGGAGAGAATTCACATACACACACATTTCTCTGTCTTAAAGCCATTTATCTCAGAATGTCAAATTGCAATAATTAACCATTATTGATCTTAAATTCAATTAACTTCATTAACACAGGTCATGATGAGGGTGCTTGTAAGGGAAAGGCTCTTGACAAGTGTCTTTCCTTATATGACATTGAATGTTCACAATCATGGCTATAAACTATTCATATTGTGCCACAGGAACATCTTTTAAAAATGACAAGAGTTTGGTTGGTGGCTCTGAAGCGACATTTTAATCCCCTCCCCCTCACCTTCTAGTTCTCAGGGTTTTCCAGCAAATTTTCTATTCAGGAATCAGTGAACCATTTGTTTCCAGCACATTATCTTAGTGTGGTATTACAGCAAACCCCACCTATTCAAATACCCTTCATTTCAATAGCTAGTGCTAGATAGAGACTCATTTACAAAAGCGTATATTAGTATAGTTAGCAAATGAGTGAAATGAATATTCAATGCTTTTTTTTGCTATACATACAAAACAAGCTGAGACAGTCTCATAGAGGTAATCCTTAGAATCTCTGCTTTCTCCAAGTCCTAAGATTCATATTGCAGTCAATAGTTGTTTTTCTTAAATGAGGGCTGAATAAAAACGGTGAAAGCACACAAAGCTTTGTTGGCCCACAGTGAACTCCTTTTTTTCATGGAGAAACTTCATTATAAGTAGAAGTCCACAATAGCTGAAATAGTGATTGAAATCATTTGGATTTCTGCTATACCATTCATACAGTTGTATGGAGTTTATTGTAAGGAGGCACTGCAACCAAAATAACTATTGAAACTACTGTATAAAGAACTTCAATGGGAATTTCAAGTTTGCAAGAAAAATGAAGGATCAGGTTGAAGGTCTTGTGGTGCATTTTGAATGTCTTGAGTAGTCATGATCATTTACAAATAAATCTCCAAGTAGAATGACTCACTGTAATATATTGAAACATTTTAGGTGAAAACTTGATTTTTAAAAACTTCACAATGAGGCTGCAGCTCCAGAGATGTGTGTTAATATTGTTATAGTTAAACACAAATACAAAGCCAGTGTTCTGGTTACTGTAAAACTTGTAAGATGTGGACAGATTATGAGCATCCAAAGATGTGAGAAGATTACAGAAAGTAAGGTGTAAGGTTTATTTTCTTGGTGTAAAAAAAATGCTAAACTGCAATCAGAAGACTCTGAGAAATGTGGATAAAGAGAATGACAACATCAGTTTTGTTCAAAAGCAGATTTCTGTGACAATTAAATGGTCATTTTGTCACTACATTTGCTATTTCCACTCCACTATACAAAGCATTTACTGAAAAGAGGCAGGGCAGAAGCAGAATGGTTTGATTACTGCATTTGAAGAAACTAAAGTTCCCTTACAACATCTGTTTGCTCAGTGAAGGATTATAATAATTAAGAGCTATTAGAGCCATATTGAGAACTTTTATGCTCATGCCTGCTTATCCTGGAGTTGGCTGTGAATCTTGTATTGGTTTGTTGAATGCCCTCTGTGCTTTTCAGTGATTAAAAGATGCCACCCAAATGCTGATATCAGGCAGAGATTGTGTCACTGTGTTTTAGTACCAATTCATACAGAGAATTTGGCTTTGTCTTACCAGGATGTTGATAGTGACTTTTATTAAAATAAATAAAAGAAAACCAAACAAAACCCCAAACAAATATTTTTATTCTTTGAGGATTCTGGTAAATATTTTTGTCCATTTGAGGAAATGATAATTCTATGCTTAGAAAAATTCTACAGAGTCTAAAACCCAATTTATCCCCCAAATCAAAACTAGGGTCAAAGCATAACATGAAGCTTTTCCTCTGCTTATGAACATTTATTTCCCACAGTAGTAGCATGTGCTTGCATCGAGTGGGAAACTCCAGCAATTCTGTAGTACTTCACACCAAACAACTGTCTGGGAAACCAATGGAAAACCACTTTTGTCTGTCTTAGAGTGGATCCCATTTATTTGTGATGAATAATTTATACAGCAAATGTAGATTTTTTTTTTAATTTTTTTTTTCCCCTGTTGCTAATGCACATACTAATTGTATTTGTTAAGTTTATGTGAAAGTTTTCAGTCTATGGGGCTGCTTGTGAACTGTTTACTTCAACAGTTTGTGCCTGGCTCTTGTCTCCCCTGCGGTGTTTCCCCTTCGTGGCTGGTTAGCTGACCCTTAACCTCCCAATGGATAGCGAGGAGCTATATGGTACTTCATGTGATGTTCATTTGTAACTTTGGTGTGCTTGGAGAAAGGGCATCCTTTCCCCAGGAAGGTGGAGGGGTGGAAGAAGAGGAAGGTACTGCATGAACGTTGATGAAATGGGAACAACAAGACCCTAAACTGACTCAAACTGAGCGACAGTTGAGAATTCCCAGTGGGTGCTCACAATCCCTGTTACTCATTTGCCTACTTGATCTGGTCCTGATAGTACTTGTGGACGGTTGCTTATGTGGTGACAGGGAAAGCCAAGAAGATTTTTTTTTTTACCTTTTTCAGCAGGATCAGCCAGAAATTCCAGGCTTATGCTCATAGGGGCTGTTAAAAGAGTACAAAGGGGGAAGAGATTGATTCTACAAAATACGATAGCAAGGAAGGTCCTTCTGTCATTATGGGAGTCCATAATGTTACTCAGCCATTCTACTTGATTACTGTGATCCTGTATTGCTTCTGGTAATCAACTGTGGGCACCCACAGTGGTACATGAACTGCTCCTCAGCTTCTCTACAGCCGTGGTACTTTTGGGAGTCAGCTGTGTTGTGTATGCGTGACTGCAAATTTAGGACAAAACCCATAAAAATCTGTTTTTCCTGAGCAGGCATGGTCTCTGAACTGTTACTCCTGTGAAGTTTCTCATAAGTTTGTCATTCACTTCTGTTTTTACAATAATGACATCTGAAGGCAAGTTTTATATGAGAAAGTCTCTTTTAAAATCTACATTGGACCTTGGGTCTCAATTAAATTGAGGGATATTCAGATCCCTTCTTGTCAAAAACTTCTTGTAGAAGGCGGCAGATGAACTTTTCAAGTGAGACAGATCTCAGATCAATCCTCGCACAGCCCTGCCCATCGAAGAGTACACTGCAGTGTGATAGGATCATGTGCTCTTCTCCACATTAGAAAGAAGTGGTGTTATGTTTCACGGATGGATTATTTGAGCAGATTTTAGAAAAACCCTGCTCAGCAGGTTGAATTCAGGGAGTTTAGGCCCCAGGCAGAAATCAAGGCAGAACGCAGCTTTAGAGGAGAGAGGCATGATCCATCATGTTACATCTCCATCGCGGTTCTGGTAGAACAGGCGTTCACAGCATACCTGAAGTCCTGCTCTGTGCTGGGAGCAGAAGACTCGTCGGAGGAGAGTTGTGACAATACTTCTTCTCATTTCAAAAACCTTTCCTATTTTCCCCATTGTGAAAAGAAGTTTGCTGGCAGGCTGCAGGTTCAGCATTTATTAGATCCCAGCAGCTTGGCTCAGAGGAGATTTGTAACCACAGGCTCTGAGTTGCACAGAGTACGTGCACCTGTGGGTGTTTCACTGGGTATTTTATCCTTAATAATTGTTTAAGCTGAAAACTGGCAATTATTTTCAATTATATGCATATATTGTAGTCATGTAAACACACTGTGAAGAAGCATAGGAACAGAAACACAAGCCATCTTCTCATGTTTTGTGTAAGTAGCTGAATTATATATATTGTCCTACAGTAGTTACAGGCTCCTTTACTTGTCTTCTTGTCTGGCACTGGGCAAGTAATTTTTAAGTTCTTTGGATTTCCAGATCTACAGCTGTAAACTGTGGATAAGAATGTTTCTTCCACAGGTTTGCTGTAGAGAATGAAACACTCATTGAAGCTTTTAAGCACCTCAGTAGAGTGATGCTATCCAAGAGTGCTAAGTTGTTTCTAAGCTATGATTTAATATTATGGCATCCTGTTTTTTCAGGTGTGTATTTAAAGGAGATAATACATAAATGTGAGCTTTGCATGGGAATCTCTCATTAAACGAATGCCTCCTTTATCAGAATTAGTGGCAATTTTGGAATATTTTCATTTGTAGGTGGCCTGTATGATAAGTTTCATATGGCAGCGTAAACTCTAAAGTGAATAGGAGACCTGAATCCTATACCCTACTTTAAACTAGACAAAAACCAGAGGAGTTTGGAATACATGAGGAGTGACATGAGGAAAAGGTGACTGCTGTAGACTTGCTTTATTCTGCGCTTAGATGGCCCACACTTTAATGACATAAACTCATTTCTTGTTACTGTCTCTTCACTGTGTATTCTTGTCCATGTAATTCTCGACTCTTAACACTTGCAGTTGATTTGTGCTCTCTGAAGTTGCTCCAAATGTAATGCCAATCCAGGACGCTGGATTAGAGCAGCTGGCTAGCTTCCTCTGGCCTATTTCTGAGCTCTTTGTGGCAGACAGCTGCAGTATTTTCATGAAGGAACAAACACAAGTACATGTCAAAGTTTCTAGTGCCTAACGATAGCCACCCATTGTGCTATGGGTGCTGTGTCACATCCATCCACAGTCATTCCCAGTAACTTAATACTACACTCTTACTGGCATGAAAAGGCCGCAGATTTATCAACATACAAAAAATCCAGCTAAACAAGCATTAATCATGCACATCACATCAAATTAACATGTTCGAAATTAATATTCTTGACCTTGCCAGTGGGCAGAATAATCAGTCTTGCAGTAGGCTTGTACTCCGGTGCAAGGTACCAGCGACTACAGCCGATGTGCGAGAGAAGTGCTGACCTCTCCACTTGGAAATAACATTTCTCTCCCATAATAGACAGTCCTGCCTCTATGAAACAGAACCTTTGACCTTTCTAACAGGAATAATGTCCCTGTCAAGGTGCTGGGTAATCAGTATTGCCATGCCCGTTTAGAGACAGTGTTGTCATTTGCCACTCTTGTAAACAGGGCAGCCACTCCTACTTCCCATTTCTGTCGCCTAATGAGGAATATGCTAACATCTCTGCCAAGTAGTGAAGTCTCAAATACAATTTCAGTTACATGTGAATTATCAGTCAGTCTCAGTATAGAAATAGCTCATGTTGTGGGTGAAATGTTTGCCTTTCTTCGTGCAAGTGGAAGACCTGCAGAGTGGGAGTTTTCTAACAGACTAATATAACTCTTTTATGTGCCTTCATTTGCATTAGGTCTTTGATTGACTCCATCCACCGAGCTGTTTTTCTGTTGCCTCTGTTCATTAATTTTGTGAGTAAGGTTCATTGGCACAGTCAAATCATCTCCATGCTGCTGCTTCTCTCTTGGCTTCCTCCGGACTTGTGTTCAGACGGAGCCTCCTCTTAACTCTGAGTGGTCCCACTGAAAATAGGGACACTCTGAGGTTTTTTTCATCAATTGCTTAAATCTTAAAAAAATATTCTGGTTATTTCTTAGGTGGCTGGTCTCTGCTTTAAAACTGAATGGGAATGATATTTGGGGAAAAGCTCTCTGCACTGCTGGGAGCAGCCCTCTCGCAGCACTGTCCTTTGGCTTGGGGAGCAGGGCAGGGCAGGCTGCAGAGAGAGTTTCGCTGGCTGGGTCCTGCTCACTGCTCCACTTTATGGTCTGCTCTGGTCTTTTTTCCATTTTTGTTTTTGACTTTAAATATAATGTTCCTACTGTAAGCATTGGAAGCGTTTCTGCTCCCAATCCCTTCCTGCTGTTCTCTTTTTATCAAGTGTGAAATGTATATGGGTTCCGTTTTTTTAAGGGTTGAGAAGAGTTTTTTCCAGATACACTCAAAATCAGATGGTTTGGGAAATGCCCCTTAGTATTACACAATGATTTCAAACCATGCACAAATAAATAATAAAGCTGGTTGTAATTTTTTTCATAAAAAGCTGTTAGGTTAAAGCCAGGATATTTCCAAGGAACTGAATGGTTTTGATAAACTTTTGTAGTTAAGCATTTTTTCATGTGAGAAGAATATTTGAATGTTTTGGTACTTTTTCAAGCAAAGAGCTTATATACTAGTTTAAATATACCCCAGTAAGCTAATTAAAATAAAAGCCTTGGCGAAAAAACGTAATTAAACCAAGACATTTCAAAAGTATTGAAATGAAATATTTGGATAGATCGAAGCCAAAATATATGGTCTCAGATGCATTTTTTTCAGGAAATAAGGGAAGATTTGTGCAATTAATTGGTTTTTGGAGAACAGTAAAATATGCCTTTAATGTTACGGTTTTGTATTTCCAAACAAACTCAAGGAGGTGTGTCTCTGACCATGTTACTGGGTGGATGTTGCCACGGAAGGCATGAAAACTGTGGGATGTTTTTCTTCTTTCTGCTGAAGGGGATGTCTAACAGTCGAGGTCCGAGGCGGTAGCTGTTGTGCTGGTGGACATCTCAGAACATTGCTGAGTTTGGCCCAGGACATCAGTAGAGTAACAACTGGTTTAGCTGCACAGGGGCTTCCTCTGCCTGCAGAAACATAGTGGACTGGTGATATTTCTCTGCTTCTGTATGGGAGATCTCTGGTGTCGGTGTAGAGCCAGGTGTATGAGTTTATTAGTGTATATACAATATGTAGATCATTTTGGACAGTGATGAATCACAATTTATTTCCACTGGCAAAGAAATGATCCATAGCTCAGTTATGAAGGTAATTCCCTCTTGTGTGGAAATGAATTGCACAGCTTAGTGTTATGTGTTGGTATCAAATGTGTTAATTTCATTATTACCTGGTAGTTTAGTTAATAATTATAACAAATATTAATGAGGGAACTGTCTGTTCTCGACCTCTCTAGGGCTGCATCTGCAATAGGTTTCTGAATTCCTTTGATATCCTCATCTTCTCTAGAAACTGAGGGCCACACCAGGCAACTGCTTTCCATTTTTTGTCAAACATTATGTCACAGTGACACTATTGTTCCACTTGCAGGCAGTTCCCTGTGGGTTATGGTGCCCTGTAAGATGCAAACTAAAAACTTTTTTGAGAACCATAATTTTTTTCTTCTTTTACTGTGGAAAAACAAAAAACCCAGAATCACCCAGTTTCTTTCATTTCCATTCTTATTAACTTCTTCTGCCATTAGAATTGCCTTTAAAGTTGTGGTTTTTTTTTTTTCCTCAGAGTTTGCTGTCAAGGCATTGAATAACAGTTTTACAGACGCCCTGCTGTTTCAAACTCTACACTTGAAAAATAGCAAAAGATGAGTCTTTTCCTCCTTCTTAAAAAAAAAAAAAATGGCTGAGTAACGATGGGCTGGAGACAGTGCTTCTTAAAGACAATCTCTCCACCAGGCAGTGAATCTCCGCAAAAAAAATTTTTTTACCATCACCTCTTGATTTTATTCTCCGCTTTCCTAGTCTCTTTTCTCTTCATGTACGTACTTAACCAAACAAGAAATGTCTCTGCCACGGGCCTCCTTGTCCTTCTTCCTGTTGCAGGGAAGCTGTTACCTTCATCTGTGCTCAGACAGAATGTGGATCATCTTTCCCCCCTGATGAGCAAGATCTGGTGGGGCAGGGAGGGGTCAGAGATTCCCTTGCCTGCAGATAGGCTCCTTTCCATGAGTACCTGCACTAAATCCCGTACTCCGTGCTCACATGGGACTGAAGTGTGGTCTTAACCCTCTCTCCTCTTTTGTCCCACATGCTGGTAACAATTTAATTGGGTTTTCTGAGGAGGAAGCATGGCAGCCACCATAAAGTTACCTGTAGTGGTATTGCAAAACCTTTGAGTATGCCCCGAGTCTGCCATCGCAGGTTGGTCTAGGACTTGTTGGGTTGCCTTGTATTGCCATGAAGGCAAGTGATTAGGTGACCAGCCCTTGGAATAAGGCGTTAGAAGCTACTGGCATAAACTCCGGTTTAGGATGGTGTTTTAAGTCTTGGGCCAAGATATTTGCTTGAGCATCCTCATATCTTGCATAGATCTCTGGCTGAAGAAGTTGGGGGTAATGTCATGTTTCATCTCTGCTCTCCTTTGTGCAGAGGACAGAGCAGAGGAGTTGTTTGAACTGTCAGTTTATTGACATTGCAGATTGCCGGGTTAAATTCCATACTGTCCTTTGTGCCTCATTTCCTGCATTTCTGGATCAAAGACTGATGTCACAAGTTGGCTTTGCAACTTGAGCTTAGGAAAGAGAAAAGCTATAGAGGAGGCAGCTCCTGGTTAACACGCAAATATGCTTGATAGTTGGTGAAAAGGGCAAAGAAAGCATGAAAGGTAAATAGATTTACATTTAAATGAGCGCATGCTGGAGGTTTTCCTAATGTAAAAGTCACTCTCTAAAAAAACCTGTGAATGTGACAGTACAAGTGCTTCAGTTCAAACAAAAATCATAAGATTTCAGCAGTAAGAGAAATAAAAATGTAAAGAAAACCACACTAATTGGGGGCTTGATTCTGTGACCCCTATTTGTGTTGGTGAGCACCAGTTCCCAGGAGGACTGTCCGTGGTGCTCAGGGATGGAGCCCAGGGCTTTGGTATGTGATGTGGTGGTGGGAATGGGTGGCACATGCTCACAGGAGCACTCAGTAGACAAAAGAGCAGAAGATGAGTGTTCTGGTGTGCCATCTCAGCCCGCAGGTGTGAATGAGATCTTTATTATGCAGGCAGTGTGGCAATAACCTTGGATTTTCTTTACCTCATAAAAAGGGAATTATTCTTCAGTTTCACAACAGAGGCAAAGGAGCAGGAGTTGTAAAACAAAAACTGTTTCCACAAGATGAAAAAGAAAAAGCGTACGTTTGCTTCTAAATCATAGATTTCATGCTGTCATTCCTTCCTTCCATCCTTCTTTGTTCATACCACTAAGATTTGGTGTGGTTGAGAGAGAGGTAGCTGATAGCCAATTGTTTACACATTGTCAATAGTTATTTTAAATTTTTCAGCTTTAGAGAGTAATTTGAACTGCTTTGGTCTCCCTTGCTAAAGTTTTTGCTAGAGTTCAGAAACATGATGGAACAAATAATCAAGATGTAAAACAATCTGTACCATCTATAGGGGAATGAAAGTATTGAATGAAACCCACCTTGTCAGATTCTTTGTAGTGGTTTCGTGGAAGGTATTTGCAGGATAGGCACTGGTCCTTACTACAAATTGCTGACATGACTGTAATACACATAAAATAATATTGTTTTTTCAAAATATTTTGTAAAAGCATAAAATACAGCAAAACAACACAGCTCTATTTCATTAGAGTGCATATACTTGTTGTTAAAGTCTGATCTTCATATCAGCATCTTTGAATCATCTTATAATAAAGTTTTTAACATAATTCTTTCAAACCATGTTCTCCCAAACGTTAAAAATAGGACCCTTGCTGCATGAATTTTCTGCATTGAAATTATCTGAGCTGAAATATCTAATCACTATTATGTGTTGCTCTTATGTGATATGTTTGTGCTTTCAGAGGTTTAACTTCTATTCTGAAGATCAGATTATAGCTTTACATGCTTGGAGGAAGATTTGCTACCATTCATCCATGTGAAAGAACAGTAGTGAATATTTTGTGTTTCCTAACTGAATGAAGAAATACTCCATGTGAAACTAAAAGCCTGATTTGATTGTTACTTTAACAGTTGTTTTGTCTCTTCTGGTTTTCTGATAACATTTAAGTGTATTTTCCCAGAAAGAAGTTTGCCAGGTTCAATACTGTATCTGTGATATCTACTATACGGTTCTACAATTTTCACTCTGTTGGTTAAAGTGGGTCTTTTTGGGGTGTAAACTAGTATCTTCTCTGCACTATTGCCTGAATAAACAAACTGTAGATTATTCAATGTATTTAAGATACAGATACCCACACATTCCAGATGTGTTGCAGAGAAGGACAAAAGTCAAGTGTCTTCAACCATAGAGTCTACTGGAAATGCATTTTTTTTCAAAGTTTATAATTGTATTTGTGAGCAATTGCAAGTAAATTTTAAATTCCACTTAATACAGAACAGTCATGTTCTATTTTTTGCTTTTTTGCTTAGCTCTCAATTAATGGATTATGTAGAAATAGGTCATTTTGATCAGTTAATGATCCCTCTTTTAATGTTTCAATAGTTTCCTTGCCTAAAGGAAAAACTTAGGTAGACTTAGTATATGTAGAATATGTGCACAGAAGCACTATGGAAAAAATAAGTTTGTTTACTGTCAGTTCCCAACTATCCTGTTCAGGAAGAGCATCTTAGATTTACATCATCAGTTGCATTACTTGAGGAGGGAGAAAAAGACAGGATCCCTGTTGGGTGTCCGTGTAGCTTATGCTGAGTAAATATTGACAAAGTAGTCTAAAGAGCAAACACTTTGACATTTGTAAGGTCCACTGGTAGGTCTTGTATATATTTATACAGCAAGAATGAGTACAGCATACCAATTTTCTTGAACTAGCTCCTGACATAATTCTGTATGGGCTTTCTTGTGTAGAAAGGTATCTGTAAATGTGAATCGGTCATTTGTTACACCCAGAATTAATATCCTCAAATTGCTTTTAGTGAGTTGTTTCAAAAGATTGCATCACCTGCTTTTACCATCTCCTCCTCTAAAATATGATACTGCTAATAATGATAACTTTAATAATATCTCATTTTTTTCTTCTTGTAACTGGGGATTTTTTTACTTTGTAGAAATTTTAGATGTTTGTTGTACTCTGTATTTATTAAAGATTGAGTCTCAGAACTGTAATGAGCAAAAAATGCTTGCTTAATTTAAATTGTGAATCTGTCTGTTAAGAAATGCATTAGGGGTAGGAGAAGCATAAGACATATTAATTGACAGACAGGAACTGCTGTCTCTGAGGTTGATACAAGTAATTTATTACTTTAGAAATGAATGCCACCTCCAGAATGTGCTTCATTAATTTCAAATTTAGTTTTAATTTCAAGCTGTTGCCCCTTGAGAAGAATAAGGTGGCAAATTATGTTTGAAGAGCAGATTTTTTTCTTGCTCTGAAGAAACACTAAATGTTAACTGTTTAATTTTACAAATAAGTACACTTCTTTGGCTGAAACACTTAAGCAAAAGTATGATCAGCAGAAACTAACATATTTTCTTCTCTTCATAATAGCCTATGTTTCAGATGAACTAAAAGCAGCAGCACTGGTGGAAGAAGATGTGGAACCTGATGAAAATGCAGTTGATGGGGAACCTTCAGCAAAATATGCATGTCCAGAAAAAGACTTCAGTAAGAACTGCCAAAGCTACCAAAACTCTCCAGCAGAATTTTCTAGCCATGAAATGGACAGTGAGTCACATATCAGTGAGACAAGTGACCGCATGGCAGACTTCGAGAGCAGCTCTATTAAAAATGAGGAAGAGAGCAAGGAGGTTTCAATACCACTGGAAGACTCTACTGTATCTGATAGTTTAGAACAAATGAAAGCCGTATATAATAACTTCCTGTCCAATTCCTACTGGTCCAATCTCAATTTGAACCTTCACCAGCCGATTTCAGAAAAAAACAATGGTAGCAGCAGCAGTAGCAGCAGCAGCAGTAGCAGTTGTGGAAGTGGCAGCTTTGACTGGCACCAGACTGCTATGGCTAAAACACTGCAGCAAGTTTCTCAGAGCAGAATTCTTCCTGAACCAAGTCTTTTTAGCACAGTTCAATTGTACAGACAAAGCAGTAAGCTTTATGGCTCTATATTTACTGGAGCCAGTAAATTCCGCTGTAAAGACTGCAGTGCTGCCTATGATACTTTAGTAGAATTAACAGTGCACATGAATGAAACGGGACATTATCGAGATGACAACCATGAAACTGATAACAATAACCCCAAAAGATGGTCCAAACCTCGTAAACGTTCTTTGCTTGAAATGGAAGGGAAAGAAGATGCCCAGAAAGTGTTAAAGTGTATGTACTGTGGTCATTCATTTGAATCTCTTCAGGATTTGAGTGTTCATATGATCAAAACAAAACACTACCAAAAAGTGCCTCTGAAGGAACCTGTTACGCCTGTAGCAGCAAAAATTATCCCAGCTACTCGAAAGAAAGCATCACTGGAGCTTGACCTTCCAAGTTCTCCAGACTCCACAGGTGGGACACCAAAAGCAACAATTTCTGATACCAACGATGCACTTCAAAAGAATTCTAATCCTTACATTACGCCAAATAATCGCTACGGTCACCAGAACGGTGCCAGCTATGCGTGGCACTTTGAGGCAAGGAAATCTCAAATTCTGAAGTGCATGGAGTGCGGAAGTTCACATGACACTCTGCAGGAACTCACGGCTCACATGATGGTGACAGGACATTTTATTAAGGTCACTAACTCTGCCATGAAAAAAGGGAAGCCAATTATAGAAGCCCCAGCGACACCAACAATAACGTCCTTAGTAGATGAGAAAGTCCAGTCTGTGCCACTAGCTGCCACCACTTTTACGTCTCCTTCCAACACACCTTCTAGTGTTTCCCCTAAATTAAATGTTGAAATAAAAAAAGAAGTAGACAAAGAAAGAGGCATTGCTGATGACAAAATGAAAGACAAAGAGAAGTCAGGTGAAGATGAGGAGAAGTATGATATCTCCTCAAAATATCATTACTTGACTGAAAATGACCTAGAAGAAAGCCCTAAGGGGGGATTAGATATATTGAAGTCTTTAGAAAACACAGTTACATCAGCTATAAACAAAGCCCAGAATGGCACGCCAAGCTGGGGTGGGTACCCCAGCATTCATGCTGCCTATCAGCTGCCTAATATGATGAAGCTGTCATTGGGTTCATCTGGGAAGAGTACACCGTTAAAACCCATGTTTGGAAACAGTGAACTAGTATCACCAACTAAAAACCAGCCCTTGGTGTCTCCACCAAGCAGTCAGACCTCACCCGTGCCGAAAACAAACTTTCACGCCATGGAAGAATTGGTAAAGAAAGTCACCGAGAAGGTGGCTAAAGTGGAGGAAAAAATGAAAGAGCCTGAAGGAAAGCTTTCTCCAATGAAGCGTGCAACACCTTCACCATGCAGTAGTGAAGTCAGTGAACCCCTTAAGATGGAGTCCTCCAATGATGCTGGCTTTAAAAGCCAGCAGAATAGCCCAGTCCCTCAGAGAGATGGTTGCAAGGATAGTCCAACTGTAGAACCTGTGGAAAATGGGAAAGAGCCTGTTAAGTCCATTGTAAGTTCTTTAAGTAGCAGCACAGCTATCATTACTGATCACCCTCCCGAACAGCCATTTGTAAATCCATTAAGTGCACTGCAATCTGTCATGAATATTCACCTTGGGAAGGCAGCAAAGCCATCTTTGCCCGCTTTGGATCCAATGAGCATGCTTTTTAAAATGAGCAACAGTTTGGCGGAAAAGGCTGCAGTGGCCACCCCACCTCTACAGTCCAAAAAAACAGACCACTTAGACCGTTATTTTTATCATGTCAACAATGACCAACCCATAGATTTGACGAAAGGCAAGAGTGACAAAAGCTGCTCTTTGGGTTCAGCGCTTTTGTCATCCACATCGACATCTTCTGCATCTTCTTCATCTACAGTGACAACAGCAAAGACATCTGCAGTCGTGTCATTCATGTCAAACTCGCCGCTACGCGAGAATGCCTTGTCAGATATATCTGATATGCTGAAGAACCTGACAGAAAGTCACACATCAAAATCTTCCACACCTTCCAGCATATCTGAGAAATCTGACATTGATGGTACCACAATAGAGGAACCAGAAGAGAGTACACCAGCTCAGAAAAGGAAGGGACGTCAGTCTAACTGGAACCCTCAGCACTTGCTCATATTGCAGGCCCAGTTTGCAGCTAGTTTACGGCAGACTTCAGAGGGGAAGTATATCATGTCAGACTTGAGCCCTCAAGAAAGAATGCACATTTCCAGGTTTACGGGACTTTCAATGACCACAATTAGCCACTGGCTAGCCAATGTGAAATACCAGCTCCGAAGGACGGGGGGAACTAAGTTCCTTAAAAATTTGGACACTGGGCACCCAGTGTTCTTTTGTAATGACTGTGCTTCACAGATCAGAACTCCTTCAACTTATATCAGTCATCTTGAATCGCATCTGGGTTTCAGGTTAAGAGACTTGTCCAAACTGCCCAGTGAACAGATTAACAATCAGATAGCACAAGCAAAGTCACCATCTGAAAAACTGGTGACATCCTCTCCAGAGGAAGATATCGGAACTTCTTATCAGTGCAAACTTTGTAACAGGACTTTTGCAAGCAAGCATGCTGTTAAACTTCATCTTAGTAAAACACATGGGAAGTCACCAGAGGATCATCTTCTGTATGTTTCAGAGTTAGAGAAGCAGTAGCATTTGCTTTTGATTAAAATAACTGTAATTTGCTTTGAGGAAAACTGTCAAAGACGCCTTAAAGCTACTGTTTAGTTCTTGGCACATGTTCTTATTTTAACTCCAGAGTCGCTCTGGGCTGAACTGTTTTGTATAACTGTACAGTGTTTAAATAGAGGTGCATAATCAGCTGTTGTTACTGGTAAAATATGAAGGTTAAAATGCAGTGGTAAGTGTTTGGAACTTTGTGTAAATTGGATTTAGTTGCTGTGCATCCCTCTGATGCATCAAGCTGCATGCATTAACAGACAGTTTAATTAAGCATTTATAACTAATTCTGGTGCACTTTTTTCATGTGACCTAAGTGTGCTGGTATTTCTCACCCTGTAATCTTTAGCCCTCTGAGTACTTTGAAGCACTTTTGCATTAATTTGGTAAAAATGTATGGATATGGTTTTTTTAAACCCTTACCAGCTTAGTTCCAATTACTAATATGAACCTCCATTTATGCAGAGGTGTCTCACACCTTGAAATTTAAAAATATAATTTTCACATTGAAACATAGATGTATATATTGTATAGATTTCAAAATCTCTTATGGAAAATGTGATTGTGGTTAACGCCGTTTTCTTTTTCTTCAGCATTTTTAGCAACAGTGGATTTTGTACCTGATAAGCCCCAGGTATAAACTGTACCTATATATAGTGTATATTTCATTTTTTAGATCTAACGGTTTTTCTTTTAACATCCAAACATTGTAAATTATATGATGAAAGATACCATGGATAACATTTATAAAGTATTCAGAAACATTATTCTTAAAGCAAAGTATCTTTTGTTTTGTTTTGCTATACAGTACATCTATATTAATAGAGGTTCATGTTTAAATTATACATATTTATTAGTGTTGCTATCATTTGTTTGGGTTTTTTTTTGTTTTTGTTTTTTTTTTTTTAAACCGTCTGAAGAAACAGAAGCCACGGACTGCATTCCTGGCATGCATTCTAAGTGTTTTGCACAACATGACTTTTAAAGGTATTTATTAGTAAAAAAAAAAAAATAAAATAAAAAGAGAAAATTCAAAATAAACTCAGTGCTCAAAGGGTTAAATCTATTTGAAAAACTTGTACTGTATTTCCTAAACATTGATAAAGCCTTTAAAATGTTTGTACTGTAATACTTTGCTTAAAAAGTTATGAGGCATTCTGTGATATAACCTCTTTTACTTATTTATAAGCGCTCTTGGTTGTTATTTCCTATTGTAGAATGCCTTTTTATTTCAATTGGTAACTTTCTGTTTTGTTCTGCCTAATTATTCTCCCAAGATTCCATACTGCAGCTTTATCTTTAGGCATATGAAAGGTAACCCGTGGTTACCAGCACACTAAGTGATTCTGTTCGTCTCCATTTTTGGCAGTTAATTTGCAGAAGTAACTGACAGCTGACACCATATGAGAATCTATGTATAAAATATTGGCATGTAAACAGCACAGACACTGTAATGCACTCTGTGCCCTGTTTTGTTGTTGACAATGAAGCACCATTATATGACTCTTCATATAACCTTTTTTTCTACAGCAGCATTAAAATTGTCTTTTTGCTATAATTTTGTGTTGCGTTCACAATTATGTCTGAAATGTGCTACGACTAACGAGCACATTAAAATTAAATTGTATGCTATCTGTTTATGACTGAAGCTTGAGTAGGTTTCTTCATCTGCCAGGTGCTGGCAGTCAAAAGCTGCACATAAATCACTAGAGTTTTAGTGAACTTTAGCATTTAAAGAGCAGGGTAGCACTTATTCAAAGGCTGCATTAACAGAATTTTTTTTCCCCCAGAAAAGATAAATGAGCATTATAACTCCTTTTTAAACATCAGGTAAGGCTGGCTGTGAAGATGGGGTTTATAAGAAACGTGTGGCAAAGCAAATAGGTGTTTTGCTGTGCTGTGTATTCAGACCCAGGCAGATACTGCTACTGGCACGCATTCCCCCTGAATGTATTGAGCAGAGTCTGCAAGTTGCACTGGCGGGTATTTCACAGCTTAGAGAATCCTTCCCTTTCCATCTACCCAGCATTTTCAAATGACAGGAGAAGGAATCCGAGACCAATGACTTAAACTTTGTGATTTTGAAGTGGGTCCTCTTATGGCCCCAGCGGCTGTTGTACAGCATTCACAGCAGATAGCGAGAGGGGAAAAGAGGATGAATAAACACATGCCAAACAAACGCAAACAAGTGGGAGCATTTATATGATAATGACAGACTTTTACTGGTGTTGACAGGTCATCCCATCAAAACCATTGAAAACAATTTGCGTCTCCGAAGCACCTATATTACTATGCATGTAAATAATGTCTTTTGCCAGTCAGGTGAACCCAGAGTCTGGAGGTGGTTACATGGGAGCCAAAACCACCATTACAGCACTTAAGAGTCATGTCTCAAGTAATAACTAGCATCCAAATGTCAAATGTACAGCTTCCTTTCTTTTTTTTAAAAAATCCACTGTCTTCCAGTAAACAACTAAATCATTGGTCCTGCCTGCCTTCCTGCCTTCCTTTCTTCCTGCGCCTTCCTTTCTTCCTGCCTGCCTTCCTTCCTTCCTTCCTTCCTTCCTTTCCTTCCATCTTCCTCTGTAATTGTAAAGTACCATGTCTTCAAAAATGTATCAGAGTGTCCTATGCATTCTATAGGAAATACTGCTAAGCAGACCTAGTGAATGGGATTAGTGATTATGGCTCTGGCTTTTTTCCTCCTCTTTTGGCTCACAGTTGTATCTGATTTTAAGGTCATTTGTGTGTCAGTGTTTATGGCCTCAGCTCAAATTCCAGCAACAGAATTGCAGGATGTTGTTTTATTGGTTGACTGTATCATCCCATGAGTCCCCCACACTGGCTTAGGAGAGGCAACCTGGCTAGCTGAAGTCTTTCATGAAGCCTCCCAGGTGGCTGTCCACACTTTTTGCAAATAGATGATCTCAGTCTAAACGCAGCCAAACTTTTTACCTCTACACCAGAGAATTCCTCCTTTGAAAATTATAACAGCTTAAATATAGTATTTGGTTGCAAACCAGAAATTCACACATAAGGAGACTGGCAGATTATTGCATATATTGTCAATCAATGTATTTTTAAGATGCACCATTGACTTATAATAGTAATGCTAAAAGCTCTGTACGCAATACTGTTATCTGGGACACGGGAGCTGGTAAAAGCAAAAAGCTATAGAGTCTTTTGCAGTGTTCCTTCTGCTTATTCTTAAAATACAGACAGGGGGTCGATGATTGCAAATACCAAATACCACTGATTCAACTGCACCTAATCTGGTAAAAGTCAGTTCCTGGGCCTGACTTACCTAGGTCTGAATGTGCGGTGAGGAAATGTACCCAGTAAAAATTCAGGGAGCAACTGTATCTGTTAGTCCGCACCAGAAATTGCTTTTTAATACATTTTTAAAATATGCTTTAAACTTTGCAAAAGAAGGGCTAGTCAGGATCTGCATATCCTAAATTTATTAAAATAAAGTTCAGCTTGCATTTCAGAACCTCGAGGACTGGCATACCAATGTGATTTCACAATATAAAGAATTTAGAGAATAAATGGACTAGAAGAATGTTCTTTTCATCCATACATTGATATGTATATTGGCACAGTAACTATTAGTGCTAACCAAATCACCAAGCTAGCTATGTTAAGATAATTTTTTTTCCTATTAGACAAACATGAAGGTATGGATGCAGGATTTGAAAATATGCATCCGAGTTCTGACTTTTGCTTTGCATTTGATATTTTATTTAGAAATATGCAGATCAAGTGAGAGAGAAAACAAAATGCCTCAGGAAAGAGTTTAAAAATGAAATTGTGGTGGGGTGGGAAGAGCTTTAAATCACAGGTGTATAAAGGTGACCCTGGTCTAACCCCACCCAAGTAGTGGCTTGTTGCAGCATACTGTATATCTTCCAGCCATCACATTTACGCAGTATCTTAAAATAACATTTGTGATAAATGTGCAATTTAACTAATTTATGGTGCTATGATGTGCTCAGGGCTACATGCAAGATGAAAATCTTAAATGGAGCTTGAACAGCTCACTTCACAACAAGAAATCAATATGCCAGATCTTAGAGAGCTGTTCACTGGAGTCAACATTTAGCAAAAAAAAAAAATATCAGTGAATGTATCTTTAAGTTTTAGTGAGTAAGATATGTGTAATTAACTGAAATATGACTTTTAAGCTAGTGTAAGGAACTCTTTCTGAAACCAAAATCTTTCTAGAATCTTCATGATATTTTATTTTTATATTAAAATTGAAAGTATATTGTTTTCATTATGCAGTTGCTTTTGTGATAAACACTATGTGCAATTTATCCAAACCAAAGCAGATTAGTGTTATCAATATGGGAATTATCTGTTGCATTTTAATATGGCTATGTATCTTGCTATATAAAGCTAGACACAGATATGACTCTGCATTTTATGACAGCAAAAAATTTGGCTATACTTTGAGATTTAAAAAAATACTGGCGTGTATAGAAGGGAAGAACCTTATTTAATTTTGCAAGTTCTTATTTCAGCTGCAACAGAAAAAGAAGTAACTGTGGTGCAAGTGGAACAGAGATAACTGGTAAAAAGCTGAATTTGATTAATAAATTTTGTGATTTAAAATACACCTCCAGAGAGCCTTACATATTTCCTAGAAAAATATCAGATTATTACAATTATTTTTGCCTGCTTTGTTGGGTTAACTTTTTGTTACAAGAATATGTTGGAGCTTTTCTAGGTAGTCTGTTACCCACACTGCTCCACAGACCTGAAGTACAGGGAATGGTCATAAAACTGGAACTTACCAAGCAAAGTAGAAAAAAAAAAAAAAAAGAGTTTCAAGATTGCTCAACTTTTTAAAAATCACTGGATTGTCCTCTTAGCAAAGGATGAAATAGCTCTTAATACTTGACTGGACAGTTACCGTTTTACCAGTGGAAATACAAATGTGTAACTGCCTTGGGTATTGCTAGTAAATACATAAAATCTCCAGCAAAAAAATCCCAGTAAATTCTCTTCTGGGACTTTGTGCCAAGATGTGCCTTCCAGCCCTTGGTTGACCTGCTGTAGGTAAATGAGAGAACAAGAAATAATTATCGTACTGCCATCTTGGAATATGAAAGCGGCTCTGTTGTTCGGGGTGTGGTAGCAGTGAATTTTGTTGAATTTTCAGTAATTAGCCTATAATAATGAAAAGCTTGTATATGTTTAAGACTATGATACTATAGCCCTCATTGAAGACTATTTGCATAAGAAGTCAATTTTTTACCAGTGAAGGAAGAAAGAATCAGGGTCATTTATGGAAGGGAGCAGAATTATGTATGAATGCATCATTATACATGTCTGAAAGCGTTGGAATAATCGGTGAGGTTACAATCTGTTTTCAGGCCTTGGTTTGGGGCAATAATTTTAACTAAATGTTCAGCATGAAAAAGATGACAAAGTTTTACTAATACATGGCTCGTGCTGTATTCGTTATCTAGTACATACACAAATGTAGTGGTGGTGTTACATAAATTCATTTTTTACATGTAAAACCTATCTTTCTCTATACTTAGTATCTAGCTTATGTGTTAGGGTAGCATTTTGTTTGTTTGTTTGTTTTTCAGCAGTATATTACAACATATACGTGGGACACATTAACTTCCTCAGCAGCTGTTGCTTAGTTCACTTTGCCTTATTTAAGGCTTGAAATGTACTTCTGGTTAAATAATCTTTTAAGAGAATTAAAATCAGATAGACTCCTTGGGATAGATGGATGTGTCCAGACCACCCACCAAATTCATATATATAACCTTTATTGAAATGAAAATATGCAACTGCAAATTGTATGTACTTATATACCAATGTGCCTATCTTTCATTGTAGGAGTGCTTAAAAAGTAAAATTAAAAATTACAACCTAAGGCAGCTATGCCAAAAAAAGAAATTTTTGAGTAATAATATAACAAGACATTTTCTGTATATCATGGTTTTAAAATTCTTAGCCCGTTTCAGGAGATAAAAAAAGTCGTAGAGCAAGTAAAAAGAAGTAAAAAATGGCAGTCCCAGTCATGGCCCCGTTTCCCAGCTGGGAGCGGGTGGTGGAGCTCTTCACAGCTAATAGTGATGTCTTTTATACCTAAGCTAAAAAGATTATGTGTCTCTCACGTCACCTGCTAGGTTTTCCTAGTGTAACATTAGGGTGAGGATGTGCATTTCTTCCCTGATACACTTAAACTTTGCAAGTGGCATAGTGGACTTTGTTATCAACTAGCGAGCTAATTTTCTGATTTCTTACCTCTTGATGCCTGAGGTAAGGACTTTGGTCGCAAGGGAAATGATGTCAAATGATTTGGCGCTGTGGAAAAGCCTGTATTAGACATGTCAGCCCCATTCCACTCCCTGTGGAGAAGATAGTGTCCATCTTTTTTTTTTTTATACCAAAAATAAAAATGGAGAAAGGGTAACTTTTAAACTTGAGTATAAATTAACAGTGAAAAACAGTTCTTTATTAAGCTTCAACATACCACATTCATTCTTGCACGGTAGGAAACTGGGGACATGTTTATAGCCATCATAATTGTGAGTTAGTGACCTTTCTAGCCAAGTGAAATGAAATTACTTGAAAATGGAATTCTTTTTAATTGGCGCATTTGTAGGTAGTGGGGAAAGGAAGGGGATCTGCTAAAGCGTGTGTGTAATATAAAGTCTGTGAGCAACTGTAAGAAAGCCTGAAGCCTGTGCTCAGATGTAAACCTGTGCAGAGAGGGAGAATGAGGTAGGTGTGTCAGGAAGCGGAGTCAGATTCTCGGCTTTTTTTTTTTTTTTCTGAACTGGAGGTACAGTCACTGCAGTTACGCCTCAATGACCATGAAACCGAGTCGGCAGAAGCTGAAGGACTCCGCTCCTGAAAGCCTCATCAGGACTTGTCATCGCTCTAATGAATATCATTTAAATTGCTTTGTATATTGGTGGAGTTTGGATGTCGATTTAATTTGTGCATGTGTTTGAGTTCTTCTGCTTGGCTAGGCTAACAGAGAGCAACAGCCTAATGAAAAGTGAGTTGGTGACAGCGTGATGAGCCCCAACCCAATCAAATGTGTTTGAAGGGCTGTTTTGACAGGGATCTTAAAAGTAGATCTAGAAAAGAGGAGTAGTGCTTCAGTTCAGTACAGTTGTTTCAGGCTAAGATTACTGCTTTTTGTACCTCTGAACGGCTGAAAATTTTCTGTGTGCACTCTGGCTTGCGCTAAAAAATGAATTCATCACAGGATTGTGTTCAGAGGAGCCCAGAAGAATGGGCTCACCCTATTAACTGTCTCTGGAAATTACTGGAGTTAAACCACCACTTTAAAAAAGTCATTATTGGGGTACACCAGTAATTGGGAAGCAAGAAATGGCTTAACCAAGGGTTACAGTGTGCATCTCCATCTCTAATGCTGTGTTGCACAGGGCAAATGGAAAGAACAGCAGCAGATTAACACTGGAGGGCAGGGGCTGGCCAGTCAGGGCCAGCCGTGGACTTCTCTGCATTAATTCCCATTTACTGTGCCGGGAAGTTGAGCATGCAATGTCGCGGAGCTCCAGAGAAGGGCAGAGCAGATGGAGAAATTCTGCAAAATGTATTTCAGTGCTCTCTAGGTATTGGGGATAGTTTGGGGACAAGAAAAACTGACCAGCAGCGTTTCATTCTAGCCATGGGGAAGGAGGCAGGTGGGACTGAGAAAGTCCTTTTCTCCTGAAGGCTGTGGCTGTGCGGTATGGAGAGACGAGGCTCCCCGCAGGGCACAGCCTGGTTGATATAAGCAGGGCTTGCCCTTTGCATGGCAGGGAAGCCTAATCTTCCAGGTGGCTGGGACACTGCCCTCAGCCCACCATAAACTTGCCTGAGTTACCATACTAGCAGCATCGACAGAGTCTCACGGGGATTACTAGAAGTATGTAAAATAGCCACATCAACTCAATAAATTATACTTATTCTTCCAATCTCTAATAAAATGTTCGCTTTTTGCCTTTTACATGTGCATTTGGAAGATGAAAGAAAACCAGGGTCTTGATTTTTATTTGCCGCTGTGAAGACAAATCAATTTCCAAAACAGAGCTGCTGTCAGAAAGGAGAGAGAGAGACTAGCACTTCTCCATCGTCTCTGAAGACGGCAGAGCACTCCTATATGGTAGCCTGTACTTCACAGTGCTTCCAAATGGACACTGGGATCCTAAGCATTTAAAAAAAAAAAGGGTAATTTTAAAATTTCATGTGAGAAGCAAACAAGAACAACAAAAAACCATGGGAGGGAAATTGGGTTACAAGAAAAATCTACAGTCCAGATACTCTTATCTGAGAGATGATTAATACATCAGATAAATTGTTCCGCAATGGTTCATGCAAACAGACCCTCTATAATTCTGCCAAAGTCAGTGAGATCAATGTGCTCTGCTGAATGATTGTGGCACTGACCACTCAAAAGAAAGCACCTAAGGGCAGCTGTAACTTACGCTGATTTCATACCCTCCATGATTTCAAAATATATGAGATTCTTCAGCTCCCTCTGAACCAAATCCATGTGTAACCCTCAGGAGATGCTTGCTCCTGTTTTGGGAGTGAACATGACCCTTTCCTTCTTCATTGGCCCAGATTCTGTAAATGCCATATGCTTCTTTTTTATGTGTTAAGTGTTTTAATGCAACCATCACCCCCAGACAGACTAGTTACCGTTAACAATTTGAATGACAGCCCTTCAGTATGCCTCTTAATTTCAACACAAGATTTGGGCTGGCTGCGAGAACACCCAAAAAACCAAAAGATAAAAAGGAAATATGTGATACAAAATGTATGCAAATCTCCAGCAAGAAACTATCAGACTAAAAAAGCGCACAAATTCAGAGCATGTGTTTGAATATTTAATGTTAAAAATATAAATTAGGTATTGAAGAAGCACAAAGCACCCACTTGTACTTCCTTAATAGGGCTTTTATTAAAGGCACTAGAAGAGATTCCAAGGAGGGAGAGATCAAAACAGCGGTCTCATCAGCCATGGTGTATTAGCAGCTTCTCAGGAAGCACTGAACAGCAGGCAAAACCACACCAACCCACAGGTGCAAGCGCATTATATTGTAAACAGTTCTGATCCTCTAGAAACACTCCCAGCACACGTAATACTCCCTCTTAGCCTTGTTCCTGCACTCTGAAAGCTGCTTTAACCCCTCTTCTGCTGGATGCAGCCCAGAGCTCGGCACACTCCTCTCTATAAACAGCGTGCTCTACAATCGTGTTTTCCTCTTCTGAAAGCTTTGCTATAGGCCATTTGTTGTGTTTTCTTGCAAACCTGTTCAGACCTCTCCTCAAAGAGGTGGTTGTATGTGGGATGATAAATGCCACAAACCCATCAGAGACGCCCAGCACCAGACCACTGAGGTTTCTGACTCACCTGTCCTCTCAGCTCTACAGGGCTGTCCCCTGGACAGAAATACTCTGCTGGACACCCAGGCTGCCCTACAAATAACAGGGAAGGTCTGGTGGCCAAGTGGGGAGTTTTTGAAGCTGGTCAGACACACAGCAACATAACCAAGAACCTAGAAATGAAACACTCTGGAGAGTAGCTGCAGCACCTGTGCTACCACTCTTGGCTAACAGAGCCCAGGTAGGTGCTGCCTGACATCTACTCAGCATCCTAGCTGCAAGCCCTCTCCTGGAGCTGGAGACCATGGCATCCCAACTCGCAGCCCAGCAGCCAGAGCCCTCCCTTCCATTCACACTTTGCTCTATTCTAGAGAAGGCTTTCCAGTGGTTTGAGCTGCTCCCTGGCTCTTGGCACATTTTCCTTCTGAACCCAGGTAGCAGGTGTCCTCCAGCACAACTTGGACCAGACCCCACAAGCCCCCCTGCCTTCTACCTGCTTGGGAGCTCCAGAGCTCAGCCCACCGCATCTCACCTGGAGGTCATCAGCAACCAGGGAGCTTGGCACTCCCCAGCTGGCAGAAATCTGATGCTTACTGAGTTAAGCAGGAGCTGAGAGGTGGCTTGGAGAATATTGCTGACTTCTGTGTGGTGGGCAGGTGATATGCCTAATGTCACCAGCCTCTGGATTTCCCTGCTGGTTGCTCTCATAGGTAGTGCTGCTTGTTGGACTTCACAGTCTTCAGTGAAGAAGGTAAGTCCTGTGAGTTGCTACCTGTGAGAAGTTTGACTCACAGGCTCAAAGAAGTCTTATGCTCATTTTAATGTTCATCCTGAGATAAAGGCTTGATGCACTATTCTCTTAATGATAGGCTTTTTTACTCATTCCCCTGTAGCTTTGGCTAACATTTATTTAACAGTGGGTACACAGCTTTCCCCCCCCCCCCCCTACAGTTTTCTGTTGGTCTGTTCTGTTTTCTTGAAATTGTTTTACTTTTTTGTGATGTGGAGAGACAAAATGAGTTTTTAATAGAATTTTAAAACAGTTCAGCTGTGCTTTCTTGTATTTTTAAGTTCTATAGTAAGACTGTCTATACAACAGCTCACAAAAGAAGATTTTTTTATTGTTTGTTGTTGCTTTGTTCCTGTTAAGGCAAAGTAGTTGGTTGATGTGGCAAGCAGGTGGCATGACACTAAGTATACATGACAGTATATATGTAATACCATTTTCTTTAAGGAAGCTGGTACGCTATTTCTCATTGTTGAGCTAAAGGTCAGGGTGTCAGGTGACTTCTGCAGCAAGAAACAATTCTCCAACCTGCAAAACTTCTGCTGAAGTTGGTGACATTAAGAAAGATGGAAGCAAATTGGAGAGAATCCAGAGGAGATCAACAAGAATGATTAGAGGTTTTGCAAACATGACCTACGAGGGAAAGTTAAAAGAATTGGATTTGTTTAGTCTAGAAATGAGAAGTCTGAGTAGGGACATGATAACAGTCTTTAGCTATGTTTAAAAAAAGTTGTTATAAAATGGGTACTGATCAAATGTTCTACATGTCTACCAAGGGCAGGACAAAAGTTAATCAGTTCAACTTGGCAGCAAGGGGCATGGAGATTAGATTATTAAGGGAACACAACTCTAACTACAAGTTAAGCATAGAGCAGTCACCATTGCTGCATCTTGTGACAAATTGACGTGGGTGTTCTTGACCTACTTATGCTGCAGAATAACCAGAAGTTGAACTTTGAGGGCTCCTGTAACCTACAATCCTTTTTGAACATCTCAGGTAGGCATGGCTATTTCAGAGAGCATGTTTCTTTTCCGCAAAGCTGTGTCCACTTTCCTGCCATATATTGGTAATGACTATTTACATTTTAACTATTTTGATGGAGCTTTTGTGTCACTTTGGTCAACAGTTCATCAGGCTTTTCTCATGCTGCATAGGAAGAAATACTAGCTTTCTTCCTTTTAGCAGAGGGAGGGACCTACATGGCTTAGCGTCATTGCTGCCTTTGATAACTATTTTTGACAGACGGTGAATGGCCTTGCATTTTGCCATTTTACACTGTGACTGCCTTCTGTGCTCAGGTGAGCTTGCAGTCCTCTAACACTGGTACGTAGAGTTACTTTAGACACAGCTTCATTTTTTTGCTGGCAGAGGTGTTAGGTTTTCTACATCAATCATACAACTAAGTCACTTGCAACTGGAAAAAGAGACCCTTCACTCTTTCACTAATAGTACAAACCTTTTCAGTGTTTCAGTGCAGACTTTGGATTTCTCAGATGAGCTCCTTCATTTACACTAGTAATACACACATTGTGGAGATAAAACAGCACCGTTTAACCCTATAATATGTAGTACAGCATATCCTGCAGTACAGCTGGAGTCCTAGTTCTTCCTTAGGGAAGCCTATTATAGCAGCATAATCCCATGTATCAGTAATAAAGTGTTTCAGAGACTCACAGGAATGTTAATAGTTTGAGATAAATACAGCATGTTAACATTTGGGCCCTGTTACTAAGTTTTATTTTAATTTAGTCCTCACTGCTCTATTTTCAGCCAGGGCTCACAGTTTCATAGGGCTTCTCCAAGCACAGATGTAGAGAGCAAGATTTAAGTGCCAAAAACAACTGCTTAAGGCTGCCTGAGAAGTCCTGAGGTCTCCAGAATATCTGCAGGGAACAGACATACGGGACACAGGACCCACGGGAGGTCCCTGCCCCTCTGGGGAGCAGCTGAAGAGCAGGTGAGGCACTACCACCTCTCGAGCAGCTCAGCCGGTGGCAGAGCGTGTTGCAGGTATGGCACCTAATGCCTTTGCACGCAGCGTGCATCTAACACTGTGAATTTTTGCCTTGATCCTTGGTGGACAATATATTTAAGTCGTTACGCTTGACCTAAGGCTCATTCTGTAAGGAAATACCTCCATCGTCTTCTTGTACAATGTTTTAGAACGTTTAGGATGTTCTGCTTTTAACAAGCCTTGGCCAGAGAACTTAAGAATAGTTTGTGGTGTGTCTAAAAATTAGGAAGACTGTCTTGGTCTTTTGTGGTTTTGCTGGTTTTTGTGTTTTGTTTTGTTTTTTCCTCCTTTTTAAAAAATGTGTAGGAGTTTTTTATATCCTTAAATGTTCTATCTCTCTTCTTTGTCTCCTTCCCCCTTCAGTGAAGGGCCCGCATAGGATACCTTCTGCAGAGTCCCACTTCCCAGTGTGCAGAGATTAGGCTCAAGTGTGTGCTCAACAGCAACAAGAAGTGGTTACATACAGTCAGTTTTTATCACAGGTCAAGCCAGCAGCCAAAGACCGCGTAGGTGCCCTGTGAGGAAGGGAAAGGCCAAAGAATAGGGAAGAAAAAAGACTTGCTTAGCAGATTAAGTCCAGGCCATAGAGAAGACTGCAGGTCTGTACAGGCTCTGGCAGGGGAGGAACAGGGTTAATTTCTAGAAACCACTGCTTGTAACATGGCTATCAGTGGACCGGTTAACAGGGGAAAATTAAAATATTGAAATAATGATTTATTTTTTTTTAAGCTGAAGAATTAAAATTACAGCTAAAGGCCAAAACTCATTATTGGAGTTACTAAATGTCATTCAAAGATTGGTTATTGCTCAAGGATTGATGCCACTGTATACTATATTTGATTCTGTGCACTGTACCTCTGGGTCTTGTGCTGTGCCCATAACCATCCTATCAGAGAAATGATGGCTTTGTGAGAGATAAAGTCCTTTGAAAGGACAGGATGGAAGGGTAGGGATGAGAAAATATATTTATTTTGATGTATTTCCATAAAAAATGGAAAGAGATGCTCCCTTCTTGCAAGTTATTGTTCCTAAGCTTCAGCCAAGACTCTCCTGTGGTGTAAATTGGTCTTGTCCTGGGGCAGAACCTGAGGCTTACAGACTTCCTTCAGCTGCAGATCTGCCACTGTTGGGGTCCTTCCTATTTTGCTTACCTACTTACCCACCTATGTGTGTACTAACCTGTACCTTTATACTGATCCATATCACTAGTGATACGTTTTATAGAAACACAAGCAGTTAATTTTTTCTAAAGAGATACAGTGTTCTAGCATTAAAAATTGTAACACTAAATAATAGGGGTTACAGGAAATCAAATTTATTTAGTTCCATTCTCATGGGTATATTACATATCATGACCCTCCTGCCACTAACAAACCTACTGTTAAATCTATCAAAATTGATCTATGTTTAGCTATTCATTTTATGTATATTAATTTGAACAGAACATTTATTTGGCTTAAATTTTATTTTCAGTGGTGGAATGTATATTCCAAATGCAAGCACAGATGATTTGCTAGGATTTAGTTAGGAGGAATGTGGAATGTTAGTTTACAAAGATAATAACCGAGCTATTAAAGCCAACAACCCCTTTTAAAGCAAACATACCATTAAAATATAGGAACACTTTATAGTGTAAATAAAATTGAGGATATGGATTATTTAAAGATAAAAATTTTAGGGGTAGCTATGAGAAAGTTGAATAAAAATGTACTTAATTGCACCACTCTTTTTCTAAAGTGAACTTCAAAAATGCAAATAAAGGATGATAGTTTATGGGCGGGGGGAGACAGCAACACGCAACATGATGTTAGAAATCCATTTTACTTATGGAGATGTATAATAGTGATTTGACTTTTATTTTCTAATCTGAATCAGATTTCAGGGGGAAAAAATTGCACCTAAACTTCTAAGTGGCAGAATTTATCTTGCTTGTGAATCCATGCAGTGGAAAGAGAAGCAAGACATTTGCTTCTAGATCATTCTCCGTGTCTGAATGACAGATACAATAATTCCCTCTATTAGCCAGATCCATTGTCTTTATTTTGCACAGAAGTACTGTATTGCTGAGGTAGACTTCCACTGCTATGCATATTTTAAGGGTTATTTGGCAACACAAGTAAAGCTAAAAGTAGCCTCTTAATCTAATTAATTGACATTTCTGAATCTTGCTTTCACAACAACACATGGTTTCATGTTCTGGGTTTTAGCACTTGTCAAGCTTTTTTGGAGAATGTTTTGGTCAGAATGACAAGATAATTTGTGACTGAGGCTCCAAGCTAGAGAAGTGTTTAAGGCTATAATGATTTATTATCATCACAGAATAACAAAATTTACAAAGCTTTTCATCAGAATTTTTGAAATAAGTTTGCCACCGTGGTAGAAGCATGCAGGGAAGGGGGTGTCTTCCTACACAAATGCCAGTGTGACTTATTTGTAATAATTACAATGTTAAGTTTATTTTGGAGCTTTTCTTGACGGACTTGCAGAATAGTTAGAAAGACAAGAGGTGAGAGAATTGTAACAATCAAGAAGGTAAAACTCTGCCTTTTTTTAAAAATAAATACTCCATAACCAAAATAAAATAATTAATATGTGCTTCATGCAATAAATAATACATACATAGCCACATTAAACTATCAATGTTAACGTTTTGGCAGGAGAGATTGGAAATAGTCACACTGTAAAAAGTTTAAAACAGTGAATGTCTGCTTTTGGTGTTCAAAAATGCATGCAAAACTAGTTTCTTAAAGGATAAAAAAGGTGATGTTACTGAGTGACAGCACATTAATGGCCTGGCATTTGTGGACTTTCAGGCAACTGCTATAAAAAGAAATAATGTAACAACACTAATTTTGACTTCATCTTGATTCTCTGCTAAGTGAGCTAAGGATGCCAGACTTTGAGACAAAATGTCTGACTCTGAATGCGAGGCATTTCCACTTATTCTGTGTGTTTCTATAATTTACTTATTATGTAATTAAATACCTTGAAACTCTAGGCATTGGTTAGTTTAGACAAAGTTGTGACAGTTATTTGACTTCAGAGGCCAGGAATAGAAGCCACTTCTCCAATGCCCTAAAGTGATTTTGAGGCTGTTTTGTTTGACTATCAAATGCATACCTTTCCAGAGCAATCTTTAAAATAAAGATACAGTCATAGCTCATCGAGGGAAGAGGTGAGGAGTTAACATGTTTGGCAGCAATAGTGTATGCAACATTGTTTAGTAATAACAAAGATAATGTCATACATCCACAGCGAGCCCTTTGTCTCAAAGGGTCACAAAGTTGTTTCTTGTAGAAATTAGCTTTAATTATTGTATGTATTTATAAGGCAGTAGCACTGTAGTATCTATGTACCCTTCCCAACAGCTAGCACGTGGGGAACTAATGGCAGGCAACTTTTGAGCTGGTGCAGGGAATGACCCTGGTGTTCCAGGCTTTTTTTTTTTTTTTTTCCCTTTTCACGGAACTAGTCAGGCACTTGCATTTAGTGAGTTGGAATGTAAAAAGAAGTGTCTCGCGTCTCCTTCGAGAGCTTGCCAGATTCAGGCTCTGATGGATTTCTGGCAAGAGTCAGTTCCGGAGCTGAGGACCCACCACAGAGAATATCTATTTATTTAAGCTATTTATAGCATTTCTAAAGAACTCCTCACTGTATTATCTCAGCATGTCACAGAAATTAAAGGTACACCATGAATTAAAGGTATACCACCAGCATCCAGTGTTGCCTGCCAGAAGGCCCTGCAGGGCTTCCAGAGGGAGTCTGTACCAGAA
Organism: Cariama cristata; assembly: GCF_000690535.1. NCBI lineage: Eukaryota > Metazoa > Chordata > Aves > Cariamiformes > Cariamidae > Cariama > Cariama cristata. The sequence continues at coordinate 78,242 of NW_009607952.1, forward strand.
GCAGAGCGTGGTGGTCATGGCTGGGGACAGGCAAAGGTATGGCACCTAACTGTACATGTGCTGAACACCACGTGGGACTGTAGCGGGTCCAAGTGTAGAAGGCAGATGGGTCTGTTCTCCACTAGCCAAAGTTTCTGTGGGGTTCAACAGTCGGCTCAAAATGGAGCTTATTATCATAGCAGAGCCTATTAATAGCACTGAATTAAAATCTGTATAGGTGGTGAATGGATGCAGTCTTCTAGCAGATGAGTGAGGATGAGAGACCTAAGCTGGCAACCTTGCTGCTGGCAGCAGAAAGAAAATCATTGTAGGCAGTGCCATACTGAGCTGCCCTGTGAATTTGGGGGTGTTCTTTCTGTTGCTGCTGAGTGGTAGTTTCTTGCTTGGGCAGGGAGACCTTGTTACCACCTGATCTTGAGTTCTACCACAAACAGAAAATAACATACCTGCATCCAGGCCTAACAAGAAGCAAATAGGTGACTGAAAGCTCTCCATCTTGTAGGTGTTGCAGTCATGCTACATGTATCTCAAGGAGGACTTCTACAGATATGGAAAGAAACACTGCTGAGTGTGGGATTTGTGGTACTTCTTAAGTGGGAAACCTTATACAGCCACAGCAACAGAACTATTAAGTTATTTAGCAGCAGTTACTTCTTACAAAGCAGTCTCCTACTTTTTTTCTGCTACCATTAAAGTCATCAGGATATTCTGATTAAGATGTGAAAGCAGTCGATTGGTCTGAGGATCAGCAAGCTTGTTTAGATTCTGTTCATTGTCACAGGGAGGTAATAGCACCTCACCCCTTCCCCTCTGCACCCCAAATCAGTTAATGCAATGACCACAAGTGAAGCTGGGGCTCTCTATATCGGAGCAGTAATGTAATTGGTAGAGTTGGCATTGAACTACCTTCCCAATGACTTTTCCCAGAAAGGAAGTTCAGAGACTAGGTCATAATTGGTAGACTCATTAGTATTAAATTATGTGGGTTTTATTAGGGGCCAGACATTCACTTGTTTAAATGTAGCTGGCATTTTAATGCCTCTCTGAGGGAATGTAATATGTACAGGATAGGCAATACATACTGACTTTTATTGGTACAGACCAAACTCACAGGTGATTGGGGCACCTGCTTGTGTCGATGTTTAAGGCTTGTGCAGTGGGTTAGTTCTGGCAGTTAAGAAGCAAAATGGGAGAAATGAGACAACATTCCTCCTTCTCCCCCCCCC